>NW_028263004.1:0-25000 GCF_049901735.1 Notechis scutatus | reverse complement strand
TTCCTTCTTCCTTCTTTCCCACCCTCCCTCCTTTTGTTCCTTCCTTCCTTCCTTTCCACCCACCTGCCTTTCCTTCCTTCAGTTCCCTTTCCTTCCTTCCTTCCTTTTTACTCCCTTTTCTTTCTTTCTCCTTGTTTCTTTCTTTTGCCTTTCTTTTTCTTTCTTAGTTTCTTTCCTTCCTTCCTTTTTACTCCCTTTCTTTTTCTCCTTTTTTTCCTTTTTTCTTTGTTTCTTTCTTCCCTTCCTTCCTTCCTTTTTACTCCCACTTTCCTTCTTCGTTCTTCCCCTCCCTCCCTTTTGTTCCTTCCTTCCTTCTTCGCTCCTTCCTTTCCACCCACCCACCTTTCCTTCCTTCTGTCCCTTCCTTCTTTCCTTCCTTCCTTTTACTCCCGTTTTCTTTCTCTTTCTTCTTTTTCTTTCTTTTGCCGTTCTTTTCCTTCCTTCCTTCCTTTCTCCACCCCAGCCCCACCCTCTCTTCCTGCCAAGTCTGGGCACTGCTTCTCTGCTCCTCCATGAATCAGAATAGAGCGGGAAGGACCCTCGGAGGATCTGCGTTCCTCTTCCCTCCCAAGGTATGTCATAAATCACATTCTCCAACCGAAGCACTTTCCCGGGCTGTAGGAAACACGCCTCTCCGTCTGGCTCTTGGTAACATGGGACTCAGTCTGGAGGAAGGTATGTGTGGAATGAGCTTCTGGTCGTTGCAACCAAACTGCTCCGTCACATCTCCCTCTCCACCCTCCTTCTTATGGCAACTCAAGAGCAGGCCAAGAATGCTTTCCGAGTTGACGGATGGATTGTTTTCGGGAGTTACTTCCTCTCCTTTTCGGATGGTCACTTCTCCCCCTCCCCCGTGCGATGGCCGCCGGGGGGAATACATGTAGATCCGTGTGCACGCGGTGTATTGCCGTCTCCCCTGCATGGCTAGTGAGCTGCCACGGGGTGGGGGGGAGCAGCTATCCGGGCGATGAGATTTGCTCAGGCCTTTGTCCGTAGGAAATGGCAAAAGTGCAGCGGGGGACATCCGGTTGGCGAGTCGGTGTTGCGAGTCGTCTCTGCCCCATTTGGCGTGGTTCCCACGGGTGGTGGGTATGGCGAGGGACGACTCCCCCGCTTCCTGGCTGATGTCACAGAAGAGCCCAGCCGCTCTAGCTGGTCCCCTTAAAACAGGAGGAGCGCTCGATTTGCCTGATCGCTAGCCCAGCGGAGACACATGCGTACCGCTTGACTCCGCCAGTAGACAAGTCGAACGGCGTGGACTCCGCCCAGGCGCGCCTACCGGGCCCCGCCTCGCGGCGTCGAAGATGCTGGCACGACGGGCCCTGTTGCTCGCGCAACTTGGTTCGCCCTCTCCTCTCTCTCCCTCCGGGACAGGGCGAGCCACGGTGCGATTCAAGCAGTGAGACAACCCGGTTTCGGGGGAGCGGGTGCTCCGCTCCACACACGAGACTCCGCTGGGCTTTAATGAAAGACGCAATCAAAGCCCAGGAAAGAGCTAGCCCACTTGTTTCGTCGGAGGCTGAACCCGGCTCGCTCGCTGATCGCCAGAGCGAGCGGTTCGGGCGAATGGGTCGGAACTGGGAGAATCCCACCCAAGAGGAGAGAAGTTGAGAGACCGCTAACCCGTCTTTTGAACTGCCGAGCCCAAGTTTTGTCGAGTTGTACCAAACTGTTGATTAGGTCCTTTTTGTGGGATCTGTTTCGAGGAGAAGGAAAAATCTCCGGATGAAAAAGATGGAAAGGGGTTTTTGGGGGATGGAGACTGGAATCTTGTTTGCCCCCCTGGGATAATCTTTTTCCTCTGGAAACTACTTCTTGGAAATAAAACGACATTTAAACCATCGGCTGGGCAGTTATGTTATCCCCTGAAATGGTGGTGTTACTTACTTCATGTGTTAAGTATGTATGTATGTATGTCTATATCTACCTATATCTATCTATCCACCTTTGTCTCTCTCTCTCTTTCTCTCTGTCCATCTTTCTCTACTTAGCTAGCTAACACTATATCTATCTATCTCTAGCTCTATCCATCATCTATCTTTATCTATCTCTATATCTCTAACTCTACATCTATTTATCTCTCTCTCTCAATCTCTATCTCTATCTCCATCTATTTATCTATCTATATCTTATATATCAATATCTATATCTATCGATCTCTATCCATCTATCTTTATCTCTGTCTCTCATCTATCTATCTATCTCTATCCATCTCTATCTATTTATATCTGTCTGTCCGTCCGTCCATCCATCCATCCATCCACCCAACCCTTTATCTACCTCTATATCTCTAATTTCTATCCATTTTTATCTATCTCTGTCCATCTAGCTAACACTATATCTATGTATCTCTCTCTATCCATCTATCATTATCTATATTGATATCATCTATCTATTTATCTATCTTTATGTATTTATCTTTATTTTTCTTTCTATCTATCTTATCTATCTATCTATCTATCTATCTATCTCTATCTATCTATCTATCTATCTATCTATCTATCTATCTATCTATCTATCCATCTCTATCTCTATACCTCTATCTATCTATCTATCTATCTATCTATCTATCTATCTATCTATCTATCTATCTATCTATCTATCTATCTATCTATCTATCTATCTATCTATCTATCTATCTATCTATCTATCTATCTATCTATCATCTTTCTATCATCTATCTATCTCTGTTTCTATCCATCCATCCATTCATCCATCTATTTATCATTCCTTTTCCTCCCCTTCTTCTTCCTCCTCCTCCTTTTACAAACCCGACTCCCTTTCCAGCCCCGATGATGTTACCTAGTTGGGTCATGAAAGAACTGCAAGCAAAACGAATATCTCAGGGGCTGCCCCAAAGAAGAGGGGTGTGTGTGTGTGTAGGTGTGGGAGTGTGTGTGTGTGTGGGAGTATGTGTGTGTGGGGTGTGTGTGTGTGTGTGTGTGGGAGTGGGTGTGTGTGACCAGAAGGCAGGACCAGAAGCAACGGATGGAAACTGATCCAGGAGAGAAGCAACCTGAATGAAGAGGAAACATGCCAACAGGGAGGACCATTGGCCCATGGAACTGCTCGCCACCAGAAGTTGTGGGAACTCCGTCGCTGGAGGGTTTTTAAAGCAGAGATTGGACATCCATTTGTCCGGCATGGTATTGAGTCTCCTGCTTGAGAAGGGGGGCTGGACTAGATGACCTCTGAGGTCCTGTCCAACAGTTATTCTGCTAAGGGTCTCCACCTTGAGCAGGGGGGTTGGACTAGATGACCTCTGAGGTCCCTGCCAACAGTTATTCTGCTACGGGTCTCCACCTTGAGCAGGGGGTTGGACTAGATGACCTCTGAGGTCCCTTCCAACAGTTATTCTGCTAAGGGTCTCCACCTTGAGCAGGGGGTTGGACTAGATGACCTCTGAGGTCCTGTCCAACAGTTATTCTGCTAAGGGTCTCCACCTTGAGCAGGGGGTTGGACTAGATGACCTCTGAGGTCCCGTCAAACAGTTAATCTGCTAAGGGTCTCCACATTGAGCAGGGGGCTGGCCTAGACGACCTCTGAGCCTCCTTTCCATCATCCTGGAAGTCGCCTGTGCGAGGCACAGTGGGGGTTGGGCTGGATGAGCTCCCAGGTCTCTTCCCAACTCTTAGGATTCTCTTATGTCTCCTGCTGGAGCAGGGGGTCGGGCTAGATGACCTCTGGCTTTTGTGAGAGAGGCTTGGGGGGGGAAGCGGCCATTGGGCTTTGAAGAAGAGACTGAGCAAACCCGCCTGTTTCCCTGGAGGGCCCCGCCTGTTTCCTGTTGCTGGGCTCCTGGTGTCTTGGTCTGTGTGTGTGTGTGTGTGTGTGTGTGTGTGTGTGTGTGTGTGTGTAAGGGGGGGGGCTCTTTTCCTCTCTCCTTTTCTTTCCACTCACGTGGCAGCCTAGCGAGACTTTTTGCTTCCTCTGGCTGTTGAGATGCAGTTGAGAATTACCCCACCCATCCTCCCTGCCATTGGGGAGGGGAAGAGCAGAGGGCTGGACTACATGACCTCCCAGGTGCCTTCCAGCTGTCATTCTACACTTCTCTCAAGGTCTGCAGCTTGAACGGGGTTGGGCTAGATGACCTCCAAGGTCCCTTCCAACTGTATGATTCTGTCAGGGGCTCCTGCTGGAGCAGGGGGTTGGGCTTGATGACCTCCAAGGTCCCTTCCATCCCTTCCTATAAAGGTCTGCAGTTTGATGGGGTTGGGCTATGACCCAGGTCCCTTCCAGCTGTGATTCTATACATCTATAAGCTCTGCAGGATGGTGGCTGAGATCTGTCCTTACGTTTCTGTCGGCTCCTGCTGGAGCAGGGGTTGCCTCCAAGCCTTCACTGTATGATTCTGGATTCTAGATGACTCAGGATTCTGTCAGGGTCCTGCTGAGCAGGGGTTGGGCTAGATGACCTCCCAGGTCCCTTCCAACTGTATGATTCTGTCAGGGGTCTCCTGCTGGAGCAGGGGATTGGGCTTGGGCTAGATGACCTCCAAGTTCCCTTCCAACTGTATGATTCTGTCAGGGGCTCCTGCTGGAGCAGGGGGTTGGGCTAGATGACCTCCAAGGTCCCTTCCAGCTGTGATTCTATGCATCTATAAAGGTCTGCAGCTTGGATGGGGTTGGGCTAGATGACCTCCAAGGTCTCTTCCAACTGTATGATTCTGTCAGGGATTCCTGCTGGAGCAGGGGGCCCATTTTGAGCCTTTTATCAGGTCAAAACCAACCCGGAATATGGCTCGAAAATGGCCTGAAGAACTGCCTGAGAAGGACTCAAGAACAGCCCAAAAATGGCCGAAAAACAGCCTGAAAATGGGCCAAGAAACCCCCCCAAAACTGCCTAAAAGGTCCTGAAAACCTGCCTGAAAACGGCTGAGATGGCCTGAAAAACTACCTGAGAAATGGCCTGCAAATGGGCCTGTGGCTTTTTGCTGCCCGCACCCTGGTGACGGCAGGGTCTGAGTTCAGAGCCCTGGGCCTCTCATGGTAAATAAATAAACACACGGACACAATGTTTACTCGGGATGAAGGCACTTGAACAAAGGGCAGGTACCTCCTTTTATTAGGTTGCTTGCAAGCGTCATAGCAGGAACAAGGAAATTTTCCTTATAAGGTAATCTACATAATTATGCTAATGCAAAACTATACCATTGCTGGGGTCTTATCACCTCCACTCTTAGCCCTGCCCAATTACTTTCTTTTCCCATAACTTTCGTTTCTCCAGCCAGTATTTTTCCCACACAGTCAGCACTTTATCACATAGCAACATTACTGTCCATCCAGCACTTTTACAAGGTTGACCATTGCAACATTAAGCGTCCATTTATTGTTGTATATTGCAACATCTCCTCTGTTTTTATTTTATTTGGAAGGTGATATATTAACACTGTCCTAATGGTGATTCTTGCTTGCCCCCTCCTCCTCCGAGTCTGAGGCTTGCAAGTGCATTAGGATGCATGTTTTGTTCTTACCAGCACTTTTGATGATTTCATCTTCGTCTGAGTCCGAGGAGAATGTTATCAGAGCTCGCTTTTCTTGTGTATGGGATATGAGAGTATTTACCTGTTTCTGAGTCCGTGACAGGTTGGAATCCAACTGGCTTAATCTGCGTTTTAAGAAGGCCAAAACTTTGCCTAAAATACAAGGGCCAATGGTACAGAGCACAAGTAGGAGAATAAGAGGACCAGCAATGGCAGATACTAAGGTGGTTAACCATGGGGAGAAGTTGAACAGACCCTGATACCATGTGTGTTGAGCCTCTCGTTCTCTTTGCCTTTCTTTTAGTCTCTTATCTAACTCTTTCATAGAATCTAAAACCACTCCTGAACTATCTGCATAAAAACAACATTCTTCTTTCAGTGCTGCACATAACCCACCCTGCTTGAGGAACAACAAATCTAAGCCTCTTCTATTCTGTAAGACAACTTCAGATAAGGAGGTGAGGGAGTTCTGTAAAGCAACTATAGATTGTTCAATGCGGCGTAAGTCTGCATCTATGGTGGCGCTTAAGTGGTGAAAATGCTGATCAGAGGTAACAAGGCCAGCTATACCTGTGGCCGCCCCAGAAGCCCCCAACCCCAGCAGAACAGCTAGTGTCAAAGCGGTTACTACTTCTCTTTTGCCCTAAGGTTATATTGTCTAGGTTCTAGTAGAGAAACAAAATTTTCTGAGTCATATACATTCATTTTTGGAATCAATTGTACCTGAATACAAAAGGAATTCTGCTTGATTAAAGTATCCCCGCTGGCACAGGCTGTCAGTCCTGTGGAACATGCCCACATTGAAGCATCTCCAGGAATGAAGTATTGACCCTGGAGGCGTTTGTTTATATTGTCTCCTGTGGTGGTAAATACCTGGGTCCAAGCCTCTATATTAAGGTCGAGTCGGTGAGCAGGTATGTACATATCACATAAGTACTTTCCCGTGGTGGCATTTAAACAAAATTGCGAGTAATTCTTAGGTATGTGGCCCAAGCAGCAGCCTTGGCCTATTATGGAAGTGATAGTGATGGTGGTACTATCGTGCCATCTACATTGGGAGTCCGAGGTGTCATTTCTTATGGCCTGTGAGGATCCTACTGCTTCATAAAATGGCGGAGTGGGAGACAAACATAACCAACAATGCTTAGATATGAGAGTGTTGGAAGCATTCAGGACACTGTAAGAAGATTGAAGAAGTGGCAGCAAAGGATTAACTGTTGTTGGCAAAGGTTGTAGAAAGGAAGATTTAATTTCCTTGGCACTTGGTCCCACAGGACCAGAGGAGGGTATGTGTACTTGTCGTTGTATGTAAAAAATGTTGCCAGAATCATACCCCGCGGTGTCATACACTCTTCCTCCCCACTTTACTCCAGTGTCCCATAATGTAGATGCTTTCCCTTTTGCAGTGAATCTCACAGTGACCATTGTAGGGGGCGTGCATAAGCGCACCAACGTGCCTACCGTCCCTGTCCTATTGTTTCTCTTATTCTTTTATTTTTCTTATATGTAACCATTTCATGTATTCACAACTATGTATACATTTATACTTATTATCTTGTAAACAATTGGCAAATCAAATAAATAAATAAATAAATAAATAAATAAATAAATAAATAAATAAATAAATAAATGTTGCAACGGGCACCTGGTGGTCCCCCTTCCCTAGCGCAAGGCATTTGCTCCCTTGAACGAGAAAGGGTGATTAAGTCATTTTTGTAGGGAGGGCTCCACCAGATGTGACCAGTGGACACACAGCTCCAGGATTTGCAAAAGTAGTCCGATAGGCCACCACAAGTGTGTTGATGGTTTGGAGAAATGTCGTGACCTGGGCAGACATAAAGGCGGAATTTTTTCACTACTTCTGGGCTTGGTTGTGGAGTCCCCCATCCTTTTTTTGTATATGCTGTTCTGCCCACGATCATTTCAGCAAAGTCAAATTGTAAGTGTGGGAAACAAGTGTCAATTTTGGCATAGTTGTGTGTTGAATTCAATACCTGTCCATATGCGTCCTTGATGATCCATGTGATGTTGTATGGCCTATGGGCGTTAAAGCTGGTGGATGTTCCATCAGTCCAGCGAAGCGAACAGCCAAGCAGGAAGAAGAAGAGTGTCATCATCTTTTTCGGATGATGGCTCCGCTGGTTGTGGACGGTGATATGGGCGGACACACCTTGCAGGAACCCAGAGAGTTCTGTCAGGAAGTTGGACTGCTGCGTAGCCTCGACCCCAGGTGAAGAGACCAGCAGGGCCCTTCCAAGTAGGGTCTGGCAGTTGGCGGTAGTATACCTGTGGTTTGGGAGAATTAGGGGAAGGGGGGGAGGAAAAATGTCGCTCCGCTGCCGTCATAGCAGGGGTGCTGGAGAGATTGAGGAAGTTGAGAGTATAAAGACAGAGATTAAAAGTGTCTTGCATCGCCGGGAGGCTAAGGGTTCTTTTCCCTTTGATCAAATGTCGTTCTAACGCTGTTTTTAGCGTTAAGTTGGCCCTCTCTATCAGGGCTTGTCCTTGACTATTAGCTGTGCTAGTGTATGCAGGACCATTATCTGTTTTTATTTCATTTGGGCGTCCCAACGATGCAAAGGTGCGAATGTAATGATTGATGACATGTTTGGAGGCTTCTCCCCTTTGCGGGGTTGCCATTATGAACCCTGAATAGGTGTCAATAGACACGTGAAGGTATTTCCAAGGGGCGAAAGGTGAGAATTGAGTGACATCCATTTGCCATGTTTCGCAGGCTTTCTCCCTAAGTAAGGGCTTCAAACAATGGAGAAAGAATATCAGTGGTTAAAGACAGGAAAGGTCGGGCCCAGTTTATGGTACCCAGATATTGCTGAAGTTGAACCAGAGTGGGTTGAGAAGGTAAAGACAGAGAGTTTTACTCAGAAAAGCGATGGGCTGGTATTGCCCCTCCCTTTCTCTGGTGTTTTGGTGAAATCAATCTATGTTCTCTGGAAAGGCCAGCCCACTAGGGGTCGCCCTCCCATTTCTTTTTTCCTTGCTGCTTTCTTGTTTACTTTCAAACATCCAGAGTTCCCCTCATTGCATTCACAGACACACATGTCCTTCTCAATTTGCACACACATCTTTCCTCTTCCAACTCATCTTTCTCTTTTTCCCCAGGTTTCCAATCCTATCCTGATTTCCTCTTCTATTTCTAGCAAGGGAATTGATGCCATTACCAGCTCTATTTCCCCTGTAGCTTCAGTCCAGATTGTCACATCAATCCCTTCGGCTAACTCCAGAGGCCTCTTCAAAGCCTCTTTCCTTCCTCCAAACAACACATCCACAAGCCATCTCTCTCCTTCCTTCTTCTATTTCCTCCCTCATCTTTATCATCAAATCTACGTGCAACAAACAATCTTAGCTTCCCACTCCTGTCTTCTCAAGTACACCAGAAATTGTGGAAAAGCAGAACAATAGGGTAGCAAGACATTATTTACATAGTGTTGACACATGGTAGAGTTTTAGCAAAAGATTCCATTAATCAATAATGAGTTTTGTGTTAAGTTGAGACATAAGATCACGGCCACACAGGTTAGTATGTAATGGAAGAACCAAGGGTTGGAGGTAGGCAGTCCCCGAATGGCTGGGGCAGTTTCCAAAGGCCAATCGTCCGGCCACTCAGCCGTTCGGATGACACCTACATCAGAGACCCGAAAAGACTTTGTTACAGATTGTGAATTGTAACAGAGATGTTAGGAGCATAGAAGCCATCATTTGCCATTCAGAGAAAAGAATATTATGATTATTAGAAATGTTTTTTAACAAGGTTCTAACATAGGGTGACTTAAGGCCATATTTGACAGTGGCGGATTTGAGTTCTTTCATGAGATTCCACTCCATAGGGACATACTGAGGGGCAGGATTTCCACCACCTGCCGGGGCTTGGAGGACCATAGGAAAACAAGAGAGGTCCTCCGGATCTATTTTTCCTTGAATCAGTGCCTCCTGAAAGGTATTACGAACAGGCAAGGAGGCAGGAGAATCATTGGATTTGATAGGGTTAACATCAGGAATGTGAGGTGGGTTGTAGGGAGGAGGGGAGGGGGGAAGAAGGGACAGCAGGATACAGAGCAGGAGGTGTGGAAGTTTCTGCCGAAGAAGGCAGGGGATTTTTAGGAGATGGAGAAGGCTGATCCGAAGTCTGATCAAGAATTGGATCAGAGATTGATTCAGAGGGGGGATAAAGAATGTTGATGGCAGTCATAAGAGCTCTCCAGGCATAAAGAATTTCCGGGGGGGCTCGAGGAGGCTCATGAATGTATTTCCCTATTTTTTCCCAAATAGATTGTTTAAGAGTGCCACCTTCTGGATAAGCGGGGCAATGTTTTTTAAGAAATAGGACGAATTTTGTAATAGCTTTTTTTGAAATAGGGTATATAGTTGTGCCGTTAGCTTTCTGCAAGTGATTCGCCTTCCTGACTAAGGAGTGAAGCTCGTCCACATGCTTGGACAGAGTCTTGGAAAGTGGGGTGCCCATACTTACGATGCGCTGGCCGATCTCCGGTGCGTAAGATGAGAGTCAGGGCAGCACACTTCTTCCTGGAAGTCGTGCTGTGAAGAATCACGTCATGAAGGAGGACCAGATGCAGCCAGATGCAGCTTTGCTAAGGGAGGATGTCCTCTTTGCAGAAGATTCCTGGGGAGGGATCCGTAACACGAAACGGCATCCCTGGGCTGCAGCTGGCCCGTCCGGCTGGGTGAGATCACGTCGGGGTCACCAGTTGTGGCTTTTTGCTGCCCGCACCCTGGCGACGGCAGGGTCTGAGTTCAGAGCCCTGGGCCTCTCATGGTAAATAAATAAACACACGGACACAATGTTTACTTGGGATGAAGGCACTTGAACAAAGGGCAGGTACCTCCTTTTATTAGGTTGCTTGCAAGCGTCATAGCAGGAACAAGGAAATTTTCCTTATAAGGTAATCTACATAATTATGCTAATGCAAAACTATACCATTGCTGGGGTCTTATCACCTCCACTCTTAGCCCTGCCCAATTACTTTCTTTTCCCATAACTTTCGTTTCTCCAGCCAGTATTTTTCCCACACAGTCAGCACTTTATCACATAGCAACATTACTGTCCATCCAGCACTTTTACAAGGTTGACCATTGCAACATTAAGCGTCCATTTATTGTTGTATATTGCAACATGGGCCAAAAAAACATACCGCAAAATGCCTGAAAAATGGCCTGAAATACTACCTGAAAACGCCAGAAAAACTGACTGATATGGCCTGAAAAACTGCCTGAAAAGGCCTGAAAAACTGCCTGAGAAATGGCTGAAAAATGGCCTGCAAATGGCCCAAAAATGCCCTCTAAAATGCCCCAAAAATGGCCTGAAGAACTGCCTGAAAAGGCCCGAAAAACTGACTGAGAAATGGACAGAAAAACTGCCTGAAAAGGCCCAATAACTGACTGAGAAATGGCCAGAAAAACTGCCTGAAAAGGCCCGAAAAACTGACTGAGAAATGGCCAGAAAAACTGCCTGAAAAGGCCCAATAACTGCCTGAGAAATGGCTGAAAAACAGCCTGCAAATGGGCCAAAAAACCCCCCCGAAAAATGGCCTGAAAAACTGACTGAAAAGGCCCAAAAAACTGACTACAAATGGGCCAAAAAAGCCCCCCCAAACTGCCTGAAAAATGGCTCCCAAAACTGCCTGCAAAGGCCCAAAAAACTGCCTGAGAATGGCTGAAAAACGGCCTGCAAATGGGCCAAAAAACGCACCCAAAAATGCCCCCCCAAATGCCCCAAAAGCGGCCTGAAAAACTGCCTGAGAAATGGTCAAAAAACAGCCTGCCAATGGCCCCAAAACCACCCGAAAAATGGCCTGAAAAACTGACTGAAAAGGCCTGAAAAACTGACTAAAAAGGCCCAAAAAACTGACTGAAAAAGGCCGGAAACACTGACTGAGAAATAGCTAGAAAAACTGCCTGAAAAAGGCCCAAAAACTGCCTGAGAATGGCTGAAAAACGGCCTGCAAATGGGTCAAAAAACGCACCCAAAAACACCCCCAAAATGCCCCAAAAGCAGCCTGAAAAACTGCCTGAGAAATGGCTGGAAAAACTGCCTGAGAAATGCCCGAAAAATGGCCTGCAATTGGGCCAAAAATGCCCCCCAAAATGCCCAAAGAATGGCCTGAAGAACTGCCTGAAAAGGCCCGAAAAACTGACTGAGAAATGGCCAGAAAAACTGCCTGAAAAGGCCCAATAACTGACTGAGAAATGGCCAGAAAAACTGCCTGAAAAGGCCTAATAACTGCCAGAGAAATGGCTGAAAAACTGCCTGAAAATGGGCCAAAAGCAGCCCGGAAATGGGCCAAAAAATGCCTCCCCTCCAAATGTACAGAAAAATGGCCTGAAAGACTGCCTGAAAAGGCCTGAAAAACTGCCTGGGAAATGGCTGACAGACCGCAAATGGCCCAAAAAACGCTTTCCAAAACTTCAGAAAAACACCCAAAAAACGGCCAGTTGTTGGGCCTTTTTTCGGCCAAAACAACCTGAAAATGGCCTCCCATGGCCTGAAAAAGCACTGCCTGGAAACCACGTAGTTGAAAATAAAAGCCCAGCTGAGTCACGGCCTTTTCTGTTTCTCCTCTTATCTTTTCAAAGCAGCCTTCCCTCCCTCCCTCCATCTATCATCTCTCTCTCTCCCTCCCTCCCTCTCTCTCATCCATCCATTTTCTACGGCTGCCCATCACAGCGAATGAATCCAGGCGGCTGAACAATTCAGAGAAGCGATTCCTTCTCAAGAGGAAACCTTTTCAAACAGGGGTTTCTTTGTTTTTGTTTTTAAAGGAACATTAAAGACGCCCAATTCAACACAACCAAGATGGGTCTGGCTGTTTATCAAGGCAGCCAGGAAACGGTGTGGGTGTGGGTGTGGGTGTTTGTGCCTTCAAACATCCAACACCCCAAATTGGGGAACAAAGCCAGGAAATCACACATACCCCACCGAAAAATATCTCATTTCTTCTTCAGCAAAATCTGATTTTTATTTTTTCCTTCGGCAATTCAGGTTCCCTGCCGAATTCCGAGCCGTCCTTTCTTTGCCGACCTCCAAGCTCCTCTTTTGTCCTTGGTGAGGTTGTTGCCCATTTCTACACAGTCTTGATTGCCGTGCTCTCACACACCTGCAGACCTGTGTCCCCGTCCGGTGGTGGGATTCAAATGGTTCGGTGGCCGTGGCTTGGTGGGCGTGCTTTGCCGAACGCCGTTGCGCAGCTTTTCCCACCGTAGCTGATTGTCGGCTTTTTTTTTTTTACAACCGGTTCAGTTGAACCGGTCCGAACCGGTAGCATACCAGCACTGTGTCCGTCATTCTGCAAGCCCTGCCCCCACTCCCATTCCCCCATTCCTGCCTCAGTCCCTGAGACATTGGCCCTGAAGAGCTCCGCTTTCAACGGAAATAGGCCTCGACTTAACAACGGAGATAGTCCTTGTTAGGGATAACATTGTTTACCCTAACTGGTTTGGGTAAAAATAATAAATATGGTATCATGGTTTGTTAGTTAAAGTGTGTGTAACTTTAACTGCAAGAATGTAATTAAGGGAGTGGGTGTAAAAGCACTATATAAGAAGCGAGGCAATTGCAGCTCTCTCTCTCTCTGGCTTACTGATCCCTAATTACTGGATGGATTGATGACTGCGTTCTTGCTGAAGAAGGAGTGTTGATATTTTTCTCAACGGAGAGAAGATAAAGATTGGACAGATTTATTGTAAGTGTACTGACATTGGCTATTCAACACGGACTTTTGCAAATAGAGTATCCCCGACAAGACTTGACTGAAATTGATATATGACTAATGGACCGTTTATTTGACTATGCTATAATTCTTAAATGGAATAAACTATATTTTTGATAGCGTATCTGTATTTTTACTGAGTGTTAACTAGAAAACTTATCTCACACATTTACCTGTCTTCCTATCTGACTTCGCTGCACATTCTGTTTAGTTTGTTTTCCTTAACACCCGTTGGGGAATCCAGGCTTAACACTGGTTATGGGCCCAGAGAGACTGCAAAGTCAGTTTAACTAGGATAAAAACAGGTTTATGTAAAAAGTGAGATTTTGTGTTGTTACACGTTACAGTAAACAGACAGCTGTGTTTTATCAAATATAGTTTTATATCCATATAGTGAAACATGGCACAAGTCAGTCTACAAAGTTTGTCCCTTATATCCAAGATGGATGGAACAAACTATGTTTCATGGTCTATGAAATGTAGTCTACTTCTACGAAGAGAAGGTCTGTGGAACATAATTGAGAATCCACCAAACGTAGAAGAATGGGATCCTGAAGATGAGGAAGATAGTCAAAAGAGAAGAATTTAAACAGAAAAATGAACAAGCACTTTGCATCATAGGACTAACATTGACTGATCAGCAACTTGTTCATATACGTGGAGAGCAAACTGCTGTTGGGTGTTGGCAAAAACTGAGGAGGATTTATGTTCGAGATAACGTTGGTGCTCACATAAATCTAACACGGAAGCTTTTCCGAACGTATCTACAAAAGAATGGTGATATGCTGAGTCATTTGAATACTATGAAAAGCATTTTTCAAGAACTTCATGAGAAGGAGTTAATTTTCTCTGAGCTACACCAGGTCTACATAATTCTATCTTCATTAGACGAAAGTTTTGATGACTACGTAACTTCCCTTGAAATATTGCCTAAAGAAAGTCTAACTTTAACTGATATCACTGGCAGATTGATTGAAGAGGCCAGAAGAAGGCTTGAAAGAGATCAGTTAAGGAGGGAGCAACCTCAAAAGGAAAATAATGAATCTCCTACTGCATTTGCAATTAAAAAGTGTTTTAATTGTGGGGGGAGAGGACATTTTGCAAGATTTTGTAAGAAACCAAAGCGCCAGAATGCAAGCCAGAATGCTGTAAGACATCAAAGAAGAAATAAGAATTATGAGTTAGCAATGTATAGTAATGGAGTTGTAAAAAATAATTTATGGGTGGTTGACAGTGGTGCGTCCCACTGTATTACAAATGATAACAAAAAATTTGTAAAAATGTCCATGAGTTCACAACATATCTCATTGGCAAACGGCTGGAAAATTAAAGCAAAAGGTGAAGGTATTGCACATTGTTCTTATATAAATGAGAACGTAAAAATGTTATATGTACCTCAACTTAAATTTAATTTGCTTTCTGTTACAATGTTGGTTAGATTAGGATACATAGTTACCTTTAGGGGAGATACTTGTTTAATTGAAAAAGAAGGTAAGAAAATTACTGCATCTTTAAGAGGTGACTTATATGTGTTAAATGATAATGGTTTAAAAGTGGCTAACACAGTTTATGATAATAAGAAACCTCATGATGAATGTATTCACTTGTTACACCGACGGTTAGGTCATTTAAATTTTAAAATGATTAAGAGAACTGTTCAACTATCTAAAGGAATAAGTTTGAAACCTTGTAATAAGTATTTGCAATGTTCTGCTTGTAATCAAAACAAAAGCAAAGTTATACCAGCAAATAGATTTGATGGATTTATTACCAAAGAGCCTTTAGAGGTAGTATTTGCCGATACAATAGGTCCTAAAAAGCCAAGTGTAGGTGGTGCTAGATACATATTAAGCATAATGGACCACTATTCTAGGTATGGTTTCTGTTTTCTAATGAAGAGAAAAACTGAAACGTATACAAATTTCTTTAATTGGTTAAAATTTGCAGAGAGGAAAACTAAAAAGAAATTAGTAACTCTTATAACAGATAATGGTGCGGAATTTACAAATAATAAATTCCAGAGTAGACTTAGAATGACAGGTATTCAACATAAAAAGTCTGCACCATATAGGCCTCAACATAATGCATTTATAGAGAGAAGAGGCCAAACACTGCAATCAATGGGAAGGACAATGTTATCTGATTCTGGATTACCTGACAATTTGTGGGGAGAAGCTATAATGTGTGGTAATCACATATTAAACAATGTTGTTAATTCAACAACAGGTGAATTACCATTCACTCTGTGGCATGGTAGGAAACCTGATTTGAGTTATATTCACACATTTGGTGCACCAGCATGGGTGCATATGCCTACACAACTCAGGCACAAAGGACAACATAGAGCTAAAAGATTAATTTTTGTTGGATATCAAGCAAACCATAGATCTTATAGATTCTGGGAACCAGGTACATCTAGAGTATACTGCAGTGCTAGTGCACAATTCCTAGAACATATAGGATGGAATAGATTAGAGCAAGATTCAGATAATGATGTTATTATAGAACACTACAAGAGGCAGAAAGAAAAGACTAGTTATAAGAAAAGTCCAATTAAAGAAGAAGTCCATGAAGAGCAAATAGAATCAGATCAAGAGGAAATAATTGATCAAGAAGAGATAGATAGTCAAGAACAGGAAATAAAGGAAAGTCCACCTGTAAGTCCTGTTATACCTAGACGCACAACACGTATAACCAGACCACCTGAAAGATATCAGGCGAGTATTGTTTGCCAAGTAAATAAAGTTCCTACTAGCATAGATGAACTTAAGATGTATCCTGCTAAGGAACAGGAGAATTGGCAAAAAGCAATGGAAAAAGAGTTAAATTCATTAAAGGAAATGAAGGTTTATGAAGAAACCAAATTACCTCCAGGAGAAAAATCCATTGGGTGCAAATGGATATTTAAAGTAAAGACTGGAAATAATGGGAAAGTAACTTATAAGGCTAGATTAGTAGCACAAGGATTTAACCAAAATATATCTGATTATGATGAGGTATTTGCACCAAATCTTAAGGCTACAACTTTAAGAGCAGCTTTAGTGTGGGCAGCTAAGAATAATTATATAGTTAACCATTTAGGCGTAGAAACTGCATATCTACATGCACCATTGCAGCATACAATATATTTGAAAAAACCAGTTGGTATAAATGATAATAAAGTAAATAGCAATGATTGTTGGAAACTCAAGAAGAGTTTATATGGATTGAAACAATCTGGCTATGAATGGAACCAATATATTGTGAAAGAATTAAACAATATAGGGTTTAAATCTGGTTTAGCAGATCCATGTATGTTTAAAGAGAAAATAATGGAACGGTGTCATTATTGTTATTATTTACAGATGATATTGCTTTGATTACTAAGACCAATAATGAAGCTACTGAGATTATTTCATTATTAGCCAAAAGGATAAAATTAAAGCATTTAGGTGAAATTAAAAAGTATCTAGGATTGACAATTAACAAAACCACAAAAGGA
This sequence comes from Notechis scutatus, assembly GCF_049901735.1. NCBI lineage: Eukaryota > Metazoa > Chordata > Lepidosauria > Squamata > Elapidae > Notechis > Notechis scutatus. Next base: position 8,295 of record NW_028263004.1, on the reverse strand, counting down.
TTTAAGATATCTCAAGAGGATAAAATTTGCCAATTAATTAAATTATATAAAATGGAACTTTGTAAGCCTGCAAAGACTCCAATGAGTCAGGAAATTTGCAAAATTGATGCTCAAAGTCCCAAATTTGATAAGACCATATATCAATCTTTGATTGGTAGCTTATCATATATAAGCAATTGGTCTAGGCCAGATATAGCTTATAGTATTAATCAGCTGGCACGATATAATAATGATCCACATCAATGTCATTGGCAAGCATTAAAGAGAATTTTAAGATATCTTAAAGGAACAATGCATCATGCATTGTATCTAGAGCCAAAAGGTGATTTGAATCTTAGTGCCTATGCAGATGCAAGTTTTGCAACTGACATAAATACTAGAAAATCAACATCTGGGATGGCTATATTATTTGGTAAGACTCTAATAGGGTGGAGGTCAATCAGGCAACAGCATATTAGCTTGTCAACGATGGAAGCAGAATTTTCATGTCTGTCATTACTATGCACTGACTTAATTCTGTACAAACAGTTATTATTAGACATGGGTATAACTGTTAAAGAATCTATTATTGTGTACGAGGACAACCAGGCAGCTATACAATTAGCTACTAATATTGCTGTAAAGACTAGATCAAAGCATACTGATTTAAGATACTTAAATGTTAGAGAATCTGTTAAAAATGGTCTAATTAAACTTGAGTACTGCATGATGGAAGAAAATATTGCAGATCAGTTTACAAAAGCTCAAGGCGTTGTAAAATTTAAAGAGAGTTGTGACAATTATGATTTAAAGGTGTAAATGGTTATATTATTGTAATATTATTATTATTACCCAAAAGGGGAGAATGTTAGGGATAACATTGTTTACCCTAACTGGTTTGGGTAAAAATAATAAATATGGTATCATGGTTTGTTAGTTAAAGTGTGTGTAACTTTAACTGCAAGAATGTAATTAAGGGAGTGGTTGTAAAAGCACTATATAAGAAGCGAGGCAATTGCAGCTCTCTCTCTCTCTGGCTTACTGATGGATGGATTGATGACTGCGTTCTTGCTGAAACGGGGAGTGAAACAGGAGTGTTGATTTTTCTCAACGGAGAGAAGATAAAGATTGGACAGATTTATTGTAAGTGTACTGACATTGGCTATTCAACACGGACTTTTGCAAATAGAGTATCCCCGACAAGACTTGACTGAAATTGATATATGACTAATGGACCGTTTATTTGACTATGCTATAATTCTTAAATGGAATAAACTATATTTTTGATAGCACAAGCGTATCTGTATTTTTACTGAGTGTTAACTAGAAAACTTATCTCACACATTTACCTGTCTTCCTATCTGACTTCGCTGCACATTCTGTTTAGTTTGTTTTCTTAACACCCGTTGGGGAATCCAGGCTTAACAGTCCTCGACTTAACAAGAGGTCAAGTTAGTGACCATTCCGCATGACAACGGCACTGGAAGAAAAGGAACTTACGGAATGTGCGTTTCATGCTCGGGACCGTCGCAGCAGCCCCCGTGGCCTTGGGATCAAAATTCAGATGCTCGCAAACCGACTCCCATTTTGGACGGTCACAGCCCGATTACCGAAGGACAGAGTCGGGACTGTTCAAGCCGGAGACTTTTTACAGAATGACAGTATAATAAGAGTTGGAAGGTATCTTGGAGGTCATCCAGTCCAACCCCCCCAGAACAAACAAAAATCCTCACATAGTTTTGTAGCAAAGCATGGGTATCGAGCTAGTAGTGCAGTATAGCCTAAGATAAGGAGAGATCACACCTTAATAAAAGCAATTTGATTGACTATTATTAGAATGGCACATTATGTTAAAAGTAAATATGATGAATTTTATTTTATTTATTTTAATGTTATGATTTTATTTATTGCAAATTTAATAATAATTTTTGCGAAGTGCAAGCATGTTCACCCAGGGAGGGAAAGAGGGATGAAGGAAAGCGAGGAGATGGGGAGAAGGAGGAGAGGAGGAGAGAGAGAAATAATGGAGAAAGGAAGGAAGGAGGAAGGAGATGGGGAGGGAGGGAGGAAAGAAAGAGAGAGGGAAGGAGGAAGAAGGAAGGGAGGGAGGAAAGGGAGGAGATGGGGAGAGAGGGAGGAAAGAAGGAAGGAGAGAAAGGAAGACGGGGAGGGAGGAAAGAGGAATGGAGGGAAATCAGAGGGAGAGGAAAGAGGGAGGAAGGGAGGAGGTGGGGTGGGAAGGAAGGGAGGAAAGCGAGGAGATGGGGAGAGGGAGGAGAGAAGGAGAGAGAAATAATGGAGGAAGGAAGGAAGGAGGAAGGAGATGGGGAGGGAGGGAGGAAAGCAGGAGGGACAACAATAAGGAAGGAGGGAGGAAGGGAGAAGGAAAGAAGGAGATGGGGAGGGAGGGAGGGAGAAGGAAGGAAAGGTGGAAGGAAGGAAAAGAGGGAGGAAAGAAGAAAGGAAGGAGGAATGAAGCAATGAGGAAAGGAAGGGAGGAAGGAGGGACCCCTTTCAACCCCGTGGAGAAACCAGCTTCTCGGGAGATGGAATCAGCTCAGGGAAACTCCGCCATGAAACTCTCCTGTGGGGGAAGCGGAAAGGTGAAGCGGGACGAGCCGAGCAAAAGACGATCCGTGGAGTTGCCGTTGCGGCGCCTGGAAGCTGGCCCCCAGCGTTTCGCCGCCGTCCCCCTCAAAGCAAAGGACACAGCCAGGACAAGTCCCGTTTTTTGGCCAAGTGCTCCTTGTCAGCCTTCATCATCTCCTCCGTGTAGCACGGCGCGGCGCGGTTCTTCTCCACCAGCGCGTCAATCATGGCCATCAGCTGGCCCACCTGAGCTTCGCGCTCCGCACCTTCAGCCTTGTTGTTAAAGGCCAGGAAGCGGTCGCCGCAGCGGTACACCTGCTCCTTCAGGCCCGCGTTGCCTTCGGCGATGAACTTCTCCAGGGTTTTGCCCTCCAGGTCCTCCTTGCGGGTGAAGAGGATGATCATGTAATCCTTGGCCTTCAAGCTGAAGATCTCCTTGATCAAGCGCGCCACCTCCTTCTCCTCCTGGGTGAAGCGGGCCGGGCGGATCACCTGCAGGATGACGTGGGGGCCTGGCATGCAAATCTTGATGCACTTGCTCACTTCGGCCGAGGTTTGCCACTCGAGACGAGCCGTGTCAAGGAAGCCCGGCGTGTCCACCACCATCACTTTCCGGCCGTTCAGCATGGCCTCCTCCCGTTGGCAAGTCTGGGTGACGGAGCCGAACGACATCTTGGATTCGAAGACCGGGCTTCCCAGGATGGTGTTGCCCACCGCGCTTTTCCCATTGCCGGTTTTGCCCACCAGGACAATCCGCCGTTCGGGCCCTACAAACCCAAAGCGGGAAGAGGAGAGAGAAGAAGGGGGACCGGTCAGGAGCACTGGAGATGACCTGGGTCAAAGGCGTCATCAGTGAAGAATCCCTGTGTGTTCACAAGCGACCTCAATCCAGCCCACCTTGACTTACTTTCTTATCTCCCGCTCATTTCCCCCGACTGTTAGTAGGTCAGATTCTTGTAGGGAGCTTAAGCTTGCAATCAATCTTGATACTCATTTGAACTGCCTTAATCTCCTGATTTTCCTGCCACTTGATCTATCTATCTATCTATCTATCTATCTATCTATCTATCTATCTATCTATCTATCTATCTATCTATCTATCTATCTATCCATCCATCCATCCATCCATCCATCCATCTATCTCCATCTCTTTCTCCCCATCTATAGCTATCTCTCCATATCTCTCTCCCCTTCTCTCCATCTATCTCTCCAATTATATCAACATCTCTTCTATATCTATCTATCTATCTATCTATCTATCTATCTATCTATCTATCTATCTATCTATCTATCTATCTATCTATCTATCTATCTATCTATCTATCTATCTATCTATCTCCATCTCTTTCTCTCCATCTATAGCTATCTCTCCATATCTCTCTCCCCTTCTCTCCATCTATCTTTCCATCGATTTATCTTTATCATCTCTCTCTCCATCTATATCAATCTATATATCCCCATCTATTTATCTATCCATCTATCTGCCTATCCATCTTTCTCTCGACCTATCTCTCCATCTTTTTTTCTCTATCTATCTATCTATCTATCTATCTATCTATCTATCTATCTATCTATCTATCTATCTATCTATCTACTTTCTTATCTCCCGCTCATTTCCCCCCTGACTGTTAGTAGGTCAGATTCTTGTAGGGAGCTTAAGCTTGCAGTCCTCGACTTCACCACCCTTCCTTCCTCGACTGTCCAAAGTTACGACGGCAAAAAGGACTTACGACCGTTTCTTCCGTCCGTCTGTCCGTCTGTGTGTGTGTGTGTGAGTGTGTGTGTGTTTGACCCGCACAAATTTCAATGGGGAAACCCGATTTGCTTAACGACCGGGGGAAAACTCCCTTCAACAAATGTCTCATTTAACGACCGAAAAATTTTGGACTCCATTTTGGTTGTAAATCGAGGATACCTGGACACTTCCCCTCTGGGGAAAGCCCTGAGTTTCATTAGCAACGGCGGGGAGAAAAATTATAACATGGGGCAAAACTCTCTTCAATGTCTCACTTAACGACCAAAACGTTGGGGCAGTCGTAAAGCCGAGGACTTCCGGGAGCCCTAATTACCTGACTTCCCCAGTCTGAGGACACCATAGCCCATCCTCCCCACCCCACCAGGGACCCCAGCTGTTACCCAACCCCCGCTGCAGCCCCCCCCCCCAAAAATACCTTGGATATTTCCAGACATTTCCGGAAAAATTTCACAGCGCCAATATAGAAGTTTCTGTGGGAAAAGCAAAACTCTGGAATCAGCCTGGAAGTTTCTCTCCCCAAACAGCCAGGGAGAAAAAAGGGGGAGGAAAGAAGGGAGGAAGGAGGGAGGGGAGGAAGAGGGGAAGGAAAATAGGAAGGGAGGAAAGAAGGAGGGAAGGAAATAAGGGAGGGAGGAGGGAGGGGGAAGAGTGGAAGGAAAATAGGAAGGGAGGAAAGAAGGAGGGAAGGAAAGAAGGGAGTAAGGAAGGAGGGAGGAAGAGGGGAAGGAAAATAGGAAGGGAGGAAAGAAGGAGGGAAGGAAATAAGGGAGGGAGGAGGGAGGGGAGGAAGAGTGGAAGGAAAATAAGAAGGGAGGAAAGAAGGAGGGAAGGAAAGAAGGGAGGGAGGAGGGAGGGAGGAAGAGGGGAAGGAAAATAGGAAGGGAGGAAAGAAGGAGGGATGGAAATAAGGGAGGGAGGAGGGAGGGAGGAAAGAAGGAGGGAAGGGAATAAGGGAGGGAGGAGGGAGGGAGGAAGAGTGGAAGGAAAATAGGAAGGGAGGAAAGAAGGAGGGATGGAAATAAGGGAGGGAGGAGGGAGGGGAGGAAGAGGGCAAGGAAAATAGAAGGGAGGAAAGAAGGAGGGAAGGAAATAAGGGAGGGAGGAGGGAGGGAGGAAGAGTGGAAGGAAAATAGGAAGGGAGGAAAGAAGGAGGAAGGAAATAAGGGAGGGAGGAGGAGGGGAGGAAAGTGGAAGGAAAATAGGAAGGGAGGAAAGAAGGGAGGAAGGAGGGAGGAGGAAGAGGGAAGGAAAAAGGAAGGAGGAGGGAGGAAGGAAAAATAAGGGAGGGAGGAGGGAGGAAGGGAGGGAGGAGAAAGGAGGAAAAGAAGGAGGGAAGGAAATAAGGGAGGGAGGAGGGAGGGGAGGAAGAGTGGAAGGAAAATAGGAAGGGAGGAAAGAACGAGGGGAGGAAGAGGAAGGGAGGGAGGAGATAGGAAGGGGAGGAAAGAAGGAGGGATGGAAATAAGGAAGGAGGGAAGGAAGGAAGGAAAGAAAAAGGGAGGTCAAAGCGAACAACCAAAAAGGAGGAAGTCTCCTCCTTCCCAGCCCCTTTACAGACCAAACAGTCCAAAGGGGCCTCGGAGGTCACCTAGCCCAACCCCCTCCCCTACCGCTCAGGCAGAGCGTCCCAGAGTTGAAAGGGTCCTCGGAGGTCTTGTAGTCCAACCCCACCCACCCTCCTCTGCCCTCCCCCTTCCAGCAGCCCCCCCTTCTTCTCCCCCCCCCTCCTTGGGAAGGGAGGGGGGAATTTGGGGAGGGGGGGCTGGGCAGTCCAGTTAGAGGAGCCTCCACCCCCCATCCTCCTCCTCCCCACCCTTGCCTGCTGGAGGGGGAGGGGGACTTAGGAGAGAGAGAGAGAGAGAGCAACCTGAGTGCCTCCTTCGGGGACGGACGGGACGGGGGAGGACTCTCCGCGACCACCGCTGCTTCTCTTGAAGGGTCACCAGAGCTCCGCCAGTCGCTCCTCCGTCTCCTCCTCCGTCTCTCCCCGCCGGATCGCCACGCAGAGCTCGAGTTGGGAGCGCCGAAAGGGCGGGAGGGGGGAGGAGACTCCCAGCATCCCAGCTCCTCCCCCCATTTGGCTACTTTCTCTTTCTCTTTCTCTCCCCCTTTCTTTGTCACTTACTCTCTCTCCCCTTCTTCCTCTCTTTCTATCCCTCACAGTCCCTTTCTCTATCTCTTTCTCTCTCTTACTCTCGGTTTCTCTCCCTCACACTCTTTCTCTCTTTCTCTCCCTCACTCTTTCTCTTTCTCTCCCTTACACTCTTTCTCTCTCTCCCCTTTCTCTCCCTCACTCTCTCTCTCCCTTACACTCTTTCTCTCTCTTCCTCTTTCTCTGTCTTTCTTTCTCTCTCTCTCTCTCCCTCACACTCTTTCTCACTCCCTTTTTCTCCCCCTTCCTGTCTCTTTCTCTCCCATTCTCTCTCTCTCTCTCTGTCTTTCTCTCTCTCTCTCCCTCACACTCTCTTTCTCACTCCCTTTCTCTCCCCCTTCCTCTCTCTTTCTCCCCCATTCTCTTTCTCTCTCTCTGTCTCTCTCTCAGTCTTTCTCTCTCTCCCTCACACTCTTTCTCACTCCCTTTCTCTCCCCTTCCTCTCTTTCTCCCCCATTCTCTTTCTCTTCTCTCTCTCTCTCTGTCTTTCTCTCTCTCTCTCCCTCACACTCTTTCTCACTCCCTTTTTCTCCCCTTCCTGTCTCTTTCTCTCCCATTCTCTTTCTCTCTCTCAGTCTTTCTCTCTCTCCCTCACACTCTCTTTCTCACTCCCTTTCTCTCCCCTTCCTCTCTCTTTCTCCCCCATTCTCTTTCTCTCTCTCTCTGTCTCTCTCAGTCTTTCTCTCTCTCCCTCACACTCTTTCTCACTCCCTTTCTCTCCCCCTTTCTCTCTCTCTTACCCTCTGTCTTTCTCTCTCTCCCTCCTCACTCTCTTCCTCTCCTTCTCTCCCTCACACTGTCCCTTTCTCTCTCTCTTTCTCTCCCTTCCTCTTTCTCTCTCCCTCACACTTTCTCTTCTCTTACTCTCTTTCTCTCCCTCACATTCTTTCTCTCTCTCGTTCTCTCTACCCCTTTCTTTCTCTCCCTCACACTCTTTCTCTCTTTCTCTCCCCTCACACACTTTCTCTTTCTCTCCATTACACTCTTTCTCTCTCTCCCCCTTTCTTTCTCTCCCTCACACTCTTTCTCTCCCTCACACACTTTCTGTTTCTCTCCATTACACTCTTTCTCTCTCTCTCCCCTTTCTTTCTCTCCCTCACACTCTTTCTCTCTCTCTCCTCACACACTTTCTTTTCTCTCCATTACACTCTTCTCTCCCCTTTCTTTCTCTCCCTCACACTCTTTCTCTCTCTCCTCACAGTTTCTCTCCCACTCTTTCTCTCTCCTTTCTCCCTTTCTCTCCCTCTCTCCCCCTTTCTCTGCCTCACTCTTTTTCTCCCTCCCCTTTCTTTTCTCTCCCTCCCCCCACTTCCGAGGAGACCCCTCCCCAAACACGAGGTGGGTCAGAATCCCGACCCAAAAGAGGCTTGGGCGGCCGTTGGGGGGGGATTGTCGGACTAGAGGACCTCCGAGGCCCCCTTCCAACTCTGTCTCTTCCAACAGGGCGATGCTGTCAGGGTCTCCTGCTGGAGCAGGGGGGTTGACTAGACGACCTCCGAGGCCCACCTTCCAACTCTTCTGTCATCTCGCTCCCTGCTCTGGGTTTCCTTCGGAGGAAAGTGAGCCAAGGAGGCCAAGATCAGAAAAATAAGAGAAGGAAGGACAAGAGAGTCACAAGGGGACCTCAGAGGTCATCTAGTCCAACCCCCACCCCCCGTGCTAAACACCGTCTTCCCCAGCCTGGTCTCTCTGCGCCTGCGCGAACTGGAAGCGGCGCGGGTCGGGTGGGGGGACGGCAGCGAAAGCGTTTCGTGGAGGCTGCTTGGCTGGGAAATCACGTGACTGGAGGGAAAGCGGCCATTCTCCCCCCGTTTTCTTT
>NW_028263003.1:30000-53623 GCF_049901735.1 Notechis scutatus | reverse complement strand
GTGAATCTTAATGGATGGTGAACTTGAACTCTTTCCCAGAAACAGAATCTGGAGAGCTTACATGATTTGTGCTGTGCAGGCACACGTGTAAGTGCAAAAATCCAGTAGCATGGTGTGAGTGTCTTTCTGTGCTTGAGTCTATTGCTACAGTACTAACTAGGAACCAAAATCGCCTGTTGCTTTGTGCAAGAGGAGTGTGAACTTTGGCCTTCTGATGAGCATTAGATTTCTACACAGAAAATGTGTGAACGGTTATAAAAGTTTTATTGTGGGACAGGATGGTATCTTGCACTTGAGCTTCCTGTTCCTGTGCAAGAACATGTATTATATTGGCTGTTGTCAGACTCCCATGGGGGCCATGTAGGGAGTTATATAGGGGTCATAGCTAGCTCTATAGGCAAAGTACAAATCCTAGGTGTTTGACTGGGCTAAGTTTGGTTGAAGGCATGCCATGCTATCTGCAGGTCATGACCTAATATTAGGATCATTATATTCAGATTTATCTATTCTCTTATCCATGTTAATGTCAGGCATGGTATATAACTCCCCAATCTGGGAGTCTGAAGCCACCTCTACTTCTGCTATCTTGTAATATTTTCAGTTTTATTCGGGGTTTCTTCCCTAGCCAAACAAATTTTGTTGTTGCTTTATTTAGTTCCTCAGATAATTTTTGTCTAATTTTATTGGGATCATTTGAAATAAATACAACAATTTTGGTGATACATTCATTTTGATTGTGGCGGTTCTTCCCAGTAGTGATAATTGTAAATTCCCCATGTCCAGATCTTTCTACTTGTTGCAATAATGTATTATAATTGTCCTCTTTATTGAGGAACATCTTGCGTCAACCATATTCCAAGGTATTTAACCTTTTTGGTTGTTTGTATTTCCATTTTCCCCTCTAATTCTCTTTTCTGACAGTGGGTAAGATTTTTAACTAATATTTTGTCTTGTCTTTGTTAATTTTAAAGCCTGCCACCTTCCCAAATTCTTCTATTTCTTGCAATAAAATAGTTCCCGTATCTGTAGGCTCTTCTATAAAAAATACTAGGTCGTCTGCAAATGCCTGTATTTTATATTCTTTTTTAATTTTAACCCCTTTTATTTCTTATTTTTGTCTAATCCAAGATAATAAAACTTCTAGCGAAAGAATAAAAGTAGAGGTACAGCGGACATCCCTGTCTCACTCCCTTAGCTATATTAAACTTCCTGTAGTATCTCCGTTTAATATTACCCTGGCGTTTTGGGTAGACTATATTGTGCGGCGTCCAAAAGATCAATGTGGCTTGTTTCTCCGGATGAGCTTCATAGTATTCCAGAAAATGTATTACCATCCTCGTATTGTTTCTAATCTGTCTTTTGGGTAAAAATTCATTTTGGTCCGAATGTATGATTTCATTTAACAATTTTTTTCATTCTCTCTGCTATTATTGTGGTAAATACTATTTTATAGTCAGCATTTCACAATGAGATGGGTCTATAGTTTTTAATTTTTTGGTGGTCTGCACCCTCTTTTGGTATTAAAGTAATATAGGCCTCAGCCTATGATTCCGGTAATTTAGCTTCTGTCAATACCCCATTATATAACTCCAACATTAACAATTCCACTGGTTCGTGTATGGTCTTATATAATTCCCCCAGAAGACCATCTGGCCCCGGAGTTTTATTACTCCTCTGTTTTTGTACTGCCTCTTTCAATTCTGTCAGAGTTATTTCCTTATTCAACATTTCTCTTTTCTCTTCAGATATTGGAGGTAAACCCTTCTCTTTTAGATACTGATGTATATTCTCATCTGCTATTTTTTCCTGTCTGTACAACCCCTCAAAGTATTTTTGTGTAATACTTTTCTTTTCTTTCATACGATATTGGAGGCTCCCATTCCCATCTTGCAATTGTATTAATTTTTTCTCTTTTTCTTTTTAAAATTTGTATGACAACCATCTTCCCGGTTTATTAGCATGTTCGAAAAAAATTTGTTTCACAGATTTTAGGTTTTGTGCCCTTTCTTCCTGCATCAATAAATTTAATTTGTGTCTGACTAGAGCCCTTTCTCCCTTAATTTTGTCATTTTGTGGTTCTTTTTGTAATGCAGATTCCAATTTTTTGAGAGCTTCCTGTAACAGATTTTGTTGTTTCCCTTTTTCCTTGTTTCTTCTAGCAATGTATGCTATTGTTATACCTCGTAAATAAGCTTTGGTGGTGTCCCACAGATTCTGCAACGTTTGCTGTTTCATATTCTCCTTAAGAAGTAATTCCAATTCTTATCATTTGGACATATTCTTTTTCCTTCAAAATCTGTGGATTCGATGTCCTTCTTCTTTTCTTTTGGCCTTTCCAAATTACTTTCAAGGGATTATGGTCCACCCATGTGTTTGCCATAATTTCTATTTTGTCTGTTTCTTCCCATTTCCTGATCCATCCAAGCCATGTCTATCTTTGACCATGAATTGTGGTTTGAATAAAAAGTACACTGCTCAAAAAAATAAAGAACACTTAAACAACACAATGTAACTCCAAGTCAATCACACTTCTATGAAATCAAACTGTCCACTTAGGTAGCAACACTGATTGACAATCAATTTCACATGTTGTTGTGCAAATGGAATAGACAAGAGATGGAAAGCATAGACAGCAAGACATCCCCAATAAAGGAGTGGTTCTGCAGGTGGTGACCACAGACCACTTCACAGTTCCTATGCTTTCTGGCTGATGGTTTGGTCACTTTTGAATGCTGGCGGTGCTTTCACTCTAGTGGTAGCATGACACGGAGTCTACAACCCATACAAGTGGCTCAGGTAGTGCAGCTCATCCAGGATGGCACATCAATACGAGCTGTGGCAAGAAGGTTTGCTGTGTATGTCAGCAGTGTCCAGAGCATGGAGGCGCTACCAGGAGACAGGCCAGTACATCAGGAGACGTGGAGGAGGCCGTAGGAGGGTAACAACCCAGCATCAGGACTGCTACCTCCGCCTTTGTGCAAGGAGGGACAGGAGGAGCACTGCCAGAGCCCTGCAAAATGACCTCCAGCGGGCCACAAATGTGCATGTGACTGCTCAAACGGTCAGAAACAGACTCCCATGAGGGTGGTGTGAGGGCCTGACGTCCACAGGTGGGTTGTGCTTACAGCCCAACACCGTGCGGATGTTTGGCATTTGCCAGAGAACACCAAGATTGGAAAATTTGCCACTGGCGCCTGTGCTCTTCACAGATGAAAACAGGTTCACACTGAGCACATGTGACAGACGTGACAGGGTCTGGAGATGCCGTGGAGAAGCGTTCTGCTGCCTGCAACATCCTCCAGCATGACCGGTTTGGCAGTGGGTCAGTAATGGTGTGGGGTGGCATTTCTTTAGGGGGCCGCACAGCCCTCCATGTGCTTGCCAGAGGTAGCCTGACTGCCATTAGGTACCGAGATGAGATCCTCAGACCCGTGTGAGACCATATGCTGGTGCAGTTGGTCCTGGGTTCCTCCTAATGCACAACAATGCTAGACCTCATGTGGCTGGAGTGTGTCAGCAGTTCCTGCAAGATGAAGGCATTGATGCTATGGACTGGCCTGCCCGTTCCCCAGACCTGAATCCAATTGAGCACATCTGGGACATGTCTCGCTCCATCCACCAATGCCACATTGCACCACATACTGTCCAGGAGTTGGGGGATGCTTTAGTCCAGGTGTGGGAGGAGATTCCTCAGGAGACCATCTGCCACCTCATCAGGAGCATGCCCAGGCATTGTAGGGAGGTCATACAGGCACGTGGAGGCCACACACACTACTGAGCCTCATTTTGACTTGTCTTAAGGACATTACATCAAAGTTGGATCAGCCTGTAATGTTTTTTTCCACTTTAACTTTGAGTGTAACTCCAAATCCAGACCTCCATGGATTGCTAAATTTGATTTTCATTGATAATTTTTGTGTGATTTTGTTGTCAGCACATTCAACTATGTAATGAACAAAGTATTTAATAAGAATATTTCATTCATTCAGATCTAGGATGTCTTATTTTTGTGTTCCCTTTATTTTTTTGAGCAGTGTACTTCGTGTTTATAGAACACTACCTTTGTAAATCATTGGTTCATCCCTTGTCAGTTTATAGATTTCATCCCTTATTTTTTTCCCCGCGAATCTCACATGTACCTCCTTTGGCAGTTTATGGCATCTTGCGTAGTTGGTGTGGATTCGATACATCTCATCTATCTCACTATGGATTTCCTGTCTGTTTCTTTATAGGGCTTCAGCTATCAATCCTGACATAATATTTCTCAAATCTTCTTCCTTACTTTCAATCACGTTTTGGAATCTCAGGAAGAATGCTGCTTGCTTCATTTCCAGATGCACAATTGCCTCTTCCAAATCCTTATTTACCACCATCAATTTTTGACTCACTAGTTCCAATTTCTTTCAGTTTGTTCTGTTCTGGTTTTCACCATTATTTTTTGCTCATTTTTTAAAATTGCCTGTTGTATCATTCCTATTTTGTCATCTAATTTGTGGATGTCACCCTTCATCTCCCCCATCTCATTCTTTATTTCCTCATGATTTTTCGATATTGCCTCTTGCATCTTCATCATTGTTTCTTGGATCTCTAACAGAGTCACCTGCATGGTGTGCATATTCGATGTGGCACCTGACTTTTTGGCACTGAGCATACCCTCTATTGACCGTTGACCTGATGGGGATGCTGTTGTCAGTGATGATTTGGAAGTTGTTTTTTTCCTGGTTTTCATGATTGTCGTTGTGCTTGTCATTTTAAAAATTCTGTAGATGTCTTCCCACACCACCATCCACTAGATGTTAATCTACCGTGTTTCTCATATAATAAGGCTGGGTCTTATTTTTTTTTGAGCCCCGAAAAAATGGCTAGGCCATCTTTTCAGGGGTGACTTAATTCCCCCCCCTTGCATCTTCGGGCGGGCGGCGACAGCTTGGATGTTGACCTTGGCGTTGGTGGGGCACTTCAGATCAAGGTCAACGCAGGCAGCACCATATCCGGGTGTGCAACAAAAGTACTTCCTAACGCAAGCCCCCCATTCCCTCCATTTTGCATGTTTTAATATAGGGCTTAATTTGGGGAGGGGCTTAATTTCATTTCATGCCTATAAAACATGCTGGGACTTCCTATTGGGGAGGCCATATTGTTGGAGAAACAGGGTAATGTTCTAGTCACTACCCGTTGTCTTCCTCTAAATTACTTTATAGACACTAAACCTAGCTTCAATGGTAACACAATGACAATGCCTCTGATATATTACCATATAGTTCACAGTAGTAAGGTAATGAGGTAACGGTAAAATAAGATATAATGTATTTATATAAAAATGATCAACACTTGACTAGTACAGGTTAGATTTAAAGGTAGGGGAAAAAAAAAACCAATTAAGAATTAATTAACCCAAAGATAGTTCTAATGTTGGTTTCAGAGGGGTTCAATCATAAATCAATTCATCAATATTTATATGCTCTTCTCTAAGTCAATTAATCTTCTAAATCAATTAACGTATTCACCTCTTAGACAAGATGCAGTTATGTATTGTAAATATAAACATGAGTATAATAACTACAATATAATTCAACGGTGATAAGACAATAAGATAGCCAGGTATACTAAAATATAGTATTAGCAGGGTAATATCTATAAAGTAATATTCAACACTTAGCTGGTACAAATTACACTTTAAGGTAGAGGAAACAAAAAAATTTAACAAAAAGCAGTTTAAATTAAGAATTAACTAAAATCTCCAATCAAAGATCAATTCAACAATAGTTACATTTGTGTTCTCAATAGCTGAATCAATCCTCTAAGTCAGTTAACCTATTCCCTTCTAAATCAAAGTCTACAGCTCAGTGGTGGGATTCAAATATTTTTGCCACCAGTTCAGTGGGCGTGGCTTGGTGGCGCACTTTGCATGCCCGCGCATGCCAAATGCGCACTTTGCGCAGGCGCAGAGGCGTTTGCGCTGGCGCAGAGGTGGTGTAACTTGCCTCCTGCAAGCCTGCACAATCCCGGTCGCTTCAGCAGCTGCCGCGCAGCACTATTCTGTGCCGCACAAAGCAGCTGCGCTCAAATTCAGCGGATAAAGGTGGTTATGATATATTAACATTTAATAAAACTGCAGCTATTTCTGTCCACACACCATCTATTGCATCAGCCGCATTCTTTTTTTTTTTACATCTGGAGGCCCTCTGAGGGCCTGTTAATCTTGGAGGGATTCATGGACTTGTGGGGAAACCCAGGGAGCAGCGAGGAGGAAGGCAACCACCCACTGTGACGAAGGGAAACCCCTCAAACCCGGTGTGGAAGAGTCCAGTCATTTGGACATATGGCGGACCTGAAGCTGTGACAGCCAAATGTGGACAAGGAAGGAAGAATTGGGACAAGAGACTGAGGCATCGGTGGAGATCGGAGGAGCCCAGCACTGCAGGGGGAAAAAAGACCTTTTTTTGGAGGAAAAAAGGTCCTGAAATATCTATGGACAGAAAGTGAGTCTCCAATTGAAGGGTGGAAACCTCGGGAGTTAGCAGTGAGCCGGCGGCGGGAGCAGCATCTTGAAGAAAGAGGGTAATCAAAGTGAGAGGATTGAAATGAGGGAGGACGTTAACATAAAGAGTCCAGGATAGGGCCAAGTGATAAGGCGTGTGAGTCTGATGGAACGGAACTGTGCTGGATTGGTGTTTGATCAGGAGACCATTGTAAACTGGACAGTTAGGAGAGGAACCTACCCTGAGTGAAGGCAGGACTATTGCATTGAACAAACCAATAAGTGCTAGCAAATGGCAAGGAGAAAAAAAAAGATCTCTGCAGCTTAAATAGTTTGAAGAAGGTTAAAGTTTGGTTTAGACCAGTGGTCACCAACTGGTGGTCCGTGGACCACTGGTGGTATGCGAGAAAATTTTGGTGTTCCGCAGAAAATTATTTGCATTTTTATATTGCACTAAATCAGTGGTCCTCAAACTACAGCCCTGGGCCAGATCACGTGCAATGAACGTTTGTGTTGCTGCAGAGAGTCTCCCCTTTGGGGTCTTTCTGTGCAGGTCAGAGGGGGCAGAATTTCTGATTTGAGGTTTGATCCGGAGGGCCTTGTTCCAGTGGGAACACATCATGGTCCGGAACTGGCTGACCATCTCAGCCTGGCCTTGCACTCCCACAGGTCTTCCCTCTGCTTGGAAAGCCTATGCTTGTAGTCCTCAGTGCGTGCTTCTGCTGAGCCTCCTTCTCGGTCAGATCCAATTTGAACTGAGCCAACTGTTTTGCCAACTCTTTCTCATGGTGGCTGCTTAGCTCCAACAATTGCTTCCCTGTTGGGGGCCTAAGGAGCCCGGGCGGGCAGGCGAGAGGAGTGGCTGGAGGGGAGGGGGACAGTAGAGCCCAGCAAGGTTCCCTCAATGTGAGTGACATCGAGTTGGCCATGCCTGCCCAGCCGGTCATTAGGTGGATCATATTAGTGGTCTGCAGGTTTTAAAATTATGAATTTAGTGGTCCCTGAGGTCCGAAAGGTTGGTGACCCCTGGTTTAGACACTATGAGTTGTCCATGAAGTATGTCACATTTCAAACCAATGTTTGAAATTACTTTGCTTCTTTCTTCTAACTTTATTGTCCCCTTCAAGCTCTTCCCCTGAAACAAGTGTGGCATATCTTATGGTTAGTTCTTATGAAAACATTTTCTGGAGCCCAGACATTATTTGAAAAAAACACAAATACTTATACAGGAAAGTAGATTTCTAACCATTAAAAGGAAAATAGATTTCTAACTACTGACTACATAAATAAGCTTGATTTTTCTGGAATGCAGTGCTATTAGGACAGCTGCTCTAGCACATCTTTATTGATACAGAATGTCATCTGGATAAGTGTTAAAGTGGTGTACTTTACTGTCTTTTATTTGTCTCTTGGGTAGAAAGCCATTCTCCGTAGAACTGCTGCGAGCATCCAGAGAGTGGAAGGTGCTTCAGTCCTTCCTTCTCACAGGCTGAGTTATAATTGAAGAACGCTCCTCCTTCCTCCACGTGGCTCCTCCATGCGTTCTCCCAGTTTTCACTCAGCCTTCGAGAAAGCAGGCAGCGATCTCTTGTTCCTTGGCCGTTTTTCAGAGTTTTTCTTCTAAGTGTTCAGGTTTGCCTTTATTCCTTTCCTCCTTGTCCCTGCGTTGATAGTGTGCTCTTAAATTTAATTGGTGAGGCGTTTTTGCCTATAGGAAGGGTTTAAGGGCTCGGAGCTTTCTTCGCCCCCACCCCTCCTCCCTTTCTCTGCATTTCCGAGCGTGCCTTTATCCAGCCGCTTGGCTCCAGTGCCTTGATTTATTGCACTATCATCATTCCCCCCTAGAACGCTTTAGAGGAAGCAACGCTTCCTCTCCCAGCCCTGGCTTTTCGTTGTTCCTGATTGCCTGGTAAGCGAATAGGGCTGGTGCGCCTCTGATTGCCTCGCGTCGTGCCGGGCGGCCATTTTGGAACCGCCTCGTGGCCGGCGCCATTTTGTTTTATTTTAAAAATATTTTTTCCTGGCTGTGTGTAATTTTTGTTTTGGATTTAAGCTGTGTGGATTGAGGCCCTAAGCGGGACCGTCAGGCCGCGTGGAGCCCGCTTTTTAATTGGAGGACACTGTGGTTCCGGCCCTGCTGTCTTTCCTTTAGAGGTTTTTTTTTCTTGTTGGCTTTTTCTGTCTGTATCAATCAGCTTGTTCAGAGGCGCAGCACGTACTTCCCATTGTGTTGGGAGGCTGCCTAAAGAGGCCTACCTATTATACTTATTTTGCTTCCCTTATTTTTTGGCCTCTGCGTTCATTCGGCTCATTTGGATTTGTATTTAATAATTTTTATTATTATTTTCTCCTTGTGCCTATTTGGCCCTGTCCTTGGGCCCGCCCTTAAAAAAAAAAAAAAAAAGAAAAGAAATTATTATTATTAGTTATTTTATAATATATTCAGCAAGCGATCTAAAGAACTGCACACTATAACTACCCCACCTTCTACCTCTGCCCATCCCCTCCCCTGCCGAGTCGTTCTTCCCCCTCCAGGTGCAGTACATCCACCCGAGCCGCCAGCCATCCCGTACTCCAGAGGCGACCTTCCGCCAACCGCTGCAGGTCTTCGCCCTGAGGAGCCGCCGTCAACCATCATCCCTGATAGTATCAGGGAATGGATGCAATTTGCTATCCGTCAGGGTATAGCTGATGGAATGCAGCAGCTATCCAGACCTGGTTCTCGAGGGAGGACTTCCGACGTTGAATCTTTATCTGGTCGATCTCTCTCCGGGCAGGCGTCCCAGCAGGGTCAGGTACCTTCTCATACGGATGCCCCATCCCCAGGAGGGAGGAGCCTCAGGAGGTCTCGCAGGAACAGGAGGAAATGGGCTTTGAGTCCCTTCGGGGAGGAGGAAGGCTCTGAGAGGGGTCCTCGCAGTATTCTGATTTCCTTCTCGGGGACCCTATGGAGGGGGAAATGTCAGAGGACGAGGGCATTTCTCCCGAACAACCGACGGTTGTGGGCCTCTTTAAACCCCAGTTATTTAAGTCCTTATTATTTAAGGCTAAGAATAGCTCAGGCCTGGCCTCTCAATCTCCTTCTGATCCACTGCCATCGACTTGGAGGATCCAGATGACCTCATGTTCAGGCAACCGATTGTGGAAGCAGAAGTTATTCCGGCCCCCAATCTTCTCAGACTTGGTTGCGAGGCAGTTGGCCTCGGTGGGTCCTACACCCGCCCCTCTAGTCAGGATAAGAGGATGTTTAATCTGGACCCAGCATTCTCTTCTATGTTAGACACCCGGAGGTAGACGATCCAATTGTGAGGCTGACCTCCTCTTCCAACCCTACGGATGCGTTGAGGCGCTGAAGCCAGAGGACAAGCGGGCGGAGGAGATGGCTCTTCGGCGAGCTCACCAGTCTGATGCCTGGGCCATCAGGTCGGCCACAACCGCCTCCTTTTCACCCGTTCCTCCATCAAGTGGCTCAGGCAGCTCAAGCAGCATATCCCCCGACTAATACCAGGGCCCATCAGGATATTGCAAAAATCACAGCAGCGGCGGAGTTCGCGGCTGATGCCACCTTTCATTCGGTTAAGTTCGCTTCACGGGCCATCTCCTCCCATGTTACAGCTAGGAGATTACTTTGGCTTCGGCATTGGCAGGCCGATGTTAAAATAAATCCAAGTTGGCTTCAGCCCCCTTGGCAGAAGGGAAGCTGTTCGGGCCTGCCCTTGAACCCTTGCTTTTGGAAACTCAAGTAAGAAGAAGTTTCTTCCTTCGCTTTCGCAGGCAGGAGTCTAGAGGGTCCCAGCCCTTCGGAGGGGCTCCTTTCGCCCCCCATACCAGTCGTCATTCTCCCCTAGATTCCAGGGTTCCCGTCGTTCGGTCATCCTACCACGACCGAAGTGATACAGGAGACAGGAGCCGAAGAGGAGGCAGCTTTAGGAGACCCTTTAGAGGCTCCGGTCCACAGGGCCTCCCGCCCGGCCCAGATAGGGCCTCAGACCTTCTCCCCATAGGCGGTCGCCTCAGGCATTTTGCAGACCTCTGGGAGAGGTCCACTTGGATGCCTGGGTGAGGAGTTCCGATGCGTTTTGGACTCGTTCTACAATTCCTCTCCCCCCTGAACATTTCAGGATTTCACCTGTCTCTAGGGATCCTACAAAGCGGGCTCTTATGGATTCTGCCATTAAACATCTGGCTGACATTAGGGCCATCCAACCTGTCCCATCCTCTCAACGAGGAAGAGGTTTTTATTCTCTCTTGTTCTTGGTGCCTAAACATTCAGGGGTTGGAGACCTATTTTAGATCTCAAGCGACTTAATCGCTTTGTCAGGCGCCAGAAGTTCAAGATGCAGACTCTACAGTCTATTTTACAGGGTATCAGGGAGGGGGACTGGCTCACGTCAGTTGACCTGTCGGAGGCATACCTCCATATTCCCATTCATCCCTCATACTCAAAGTATTTGAGATTCTGTTATAATAACCAACATTTCCAGTATGTGGCCCTCCCTTACGGCCTTGTTTCAGCCCCGAGGTCTTTCACGAAGGTGCTGGCAGCTCTGGCGGCCCATCTTAGACAGGTTCCCATCCGCATCCATTGTTACCTCGACGATATCCTTATCGTATCCCTTCCGACAGCAGGCCGAGAGGGATACTAGTGTTACCCTTTCAGTGCTACAAGATCACGGGTTTTTAGTGAATTGGGAGAAGAGCCAACTTAGCCCTTCCACCCGCATAGCTCACCTAGGAGCTGTAATTGACTCTGTTAGGGTAAGGTCTTCCTCTCCCAGGAGAGGCTTCATAGTATTCATATTGCTATCCGGACTATCAGGCGAACTGGTAAAGCGTCCTTGCTCAGTTTATCCAAGCTTCTGGGAAACTTGTTTCCTGCATTTCTATTATCCCATGGGCTCGTTTGCATTCCAGATCCTTGCAGTGGTTCCTTCTGCCGTACCAGCGCTCGGGAAGGAGCACATCAAGTCAGTGGTAAGGATACCTCCAAGGGTTCTCTCATCATCCTTCTTTGGTGGACTCGACCTTCTACCAACAGAGGTCATCTATTCAAGGAGCCCCAAAGGGTCACTCTTACGACAGACGCAAGCCTTTCCGGATGGGGGCCCATCTGCAGTCTCTGTCAGCCCAGGGAGTTTGGTCTCCTTCGAACGACGACACAACATCAACTGGTTGGAGCTTCATGCGGTATACCTAGCCCTGCGAGCTTTCGCTCCTCAGGTGAGAAGGCACCACATTCTGGTCCTTACGGACAACACCACCACCAAAGCCCATATCAACCGTGAGGGAGGCACCCACTCCATCATCCTCATGAGAGAAGCCGAGCGACTATGTCGGGTGGGCAGAGACGCATCTTTCCTCCATCAGGGCAGAGCACATTTCCGGGGTCTCCAACGTCCAGGCAGACTGGCTGAGCAGGGCCACGTTGGACCCAGCAGAGTGGCGCCTGCATCCGCGGTTGTTCAGGAAGCAGCAGACAGGTTCGGGTCTCCTCTGGTAGACCTCTTTGCCTCGCCGCTCAACACGCAGACACCAAGGTTCTTCTCTCGGTTCCCTTCCCACGGGGCAGAGAACCACGGCGCCCTGCGTTGCCCGTGGCCTCCCGGCCTCCTGTACGCCTTCCCTCCGCTTCCGCTGATCCCCAGGGTAATCGAAGTTGCTGTTCGAGAGGCGGAGATCCTACTAGTGGCCCCATATTGGCCCAGGAGGCCGTGGTTTGCGGATCTTCACGGTCTATCGGTGGTTCCGCCGTGGAGGATCCCGCTGGACCAGATCTCCCTGTCACAGGGACCTCTGCTTCATCCAGAACCACAGTGGCTGCAGCTAGCCGTCTGGAGGTTGAGCGGGAAGCGATGATTGAAGAAGGCTTGTCTACCCAGGTCATAGATACCATTCTGGCTGCCAGGAGGCCTTCCACTACTCGAATTTATGATTCAACTTGGAACAGTTTCTGTAAGTGGTGCCGAAAATCCTCTGTCAATCCTCGCTCTCCTTCTATAGCACAAATTCTAGCCTTTTTACAGGATGGCCTAAATGAAGGTCTCTCTCCCAACACGTTGAGAAGACAGGTCGCGCCCTCTCAACGGTGGTGGCTGGCGGCTCCTTCCAGCTCTCTTTCCCACCCTCGCATTAAGGCCTTTTTAAAGGGGCTTCTAATTTGCGCCGCCGGTAGTGCATAGATATCCAACATGGGACCTTAACAAAGTTCTCCTGGCCTTGACTAGGCCTCCCTTTGAACCTCTCAGGAGGTACCACTCCAGTTTCTCACCTTTAAGGTGGTCTTTCTTGTAGCGATCACCTCAGCTAGAAGGATATCTGAAATTGCAGCTCTATCCGTGAGGAAGGACTTGTGCATTTTTCATTCTGATCGAGTTGTCTTGAGACCAGACCCCTCCTTTTTACCAAAAATCAATTCTGCTTTTCACAGGGCGCAGGAGTTGGTCCTACCTAATTTTTGTCCAAAGCCTCTGCATGATAGGGAGAGGCAATGGCACACCTCGATGTTCGAAGGGCGTTGCGTATTTACATATGTCGCACGCAATCCATCAGGAGATCGGAGTCCCTGTTTTTGTCATTTCAGCCTAAAGCGCTGGGTCAAAAGGTACCACCATCCACGGTAGGCCGGTGGATTAGGCGACCATTTCCAAGGCCTATTCAGTTCAAGCTCTTCCAATCCCCAGTGGGATAACGGCTCATTCCACCAGGAGCGCAGCTACATCAATAGCTTGGGCTACTCAAGCCTCGCTTCTTGACATTTGCCGGGCGGCCACTTGGGCCTCTCCGTCACCTTTCATACGCCACTATAAGATTGACACTTTCGCTTCGGCTGAAGCGTCCTTTGGCAGGCGAGTCCTACAGCAAGTGGTTGGGGATCCTAAGGAGATTCCAATCCAGACGGAGTCCCGCCCGTGGGACAAACATGCTTTGGTATGTCCCACTCTCTGGATGCTCGCAGCAGTTCTACGGAGAATGGGCGTTGGTTCTTACCTGATACGCCTCTTCTCGTGGAACTGCGTGAGCATCCAGCCCTTCTTGGTCCGTCTGGTAGGGAATTCTGTTTTTCGCCAATGATCGTTATTGTATATACTTGAGTTGTTTACTAGTTCAGTTAGAGGATTGTGGTTGTCCTCTCGTCTTCGTGAAACTGGGAGAAGCATGGAGGAGCCACGTGGAGGAGGGAGGAGGAGCGTTCTTCAATTATAACTCAGCCTGTGAGAAGGAAGGACTGAAGCACCTTCCACTCTCTGGATGCTCGCAGCAGTTCCACGAGAAGAGGCGTATCAGGTAAGAACCAACGCCCATTTTGGTCTGAGTGTATAAATTGATTTAAGAATCTCTAGTCTTTCTGCAATTATTGAAGCAAATATTTTGTAGTCCGTATTCAATAAAGATATTGGTCTATATTTATTTTATCTGTTGCAGGTCTGCATCTTCTTTCAGTATGAGAATAATATATGCCTCCATCCAGGAATTTGGTACTTTCACCTCTATCATTAAATACTTCCAACATTGGGACGCTTAAAGAGTCCTGTAAAGTTTTTTTTTTAATAAAGTTTTATTTGGGTTTTCACAAACAAAATACAAGTAAAACATTTTTTTGAAAATAGCATGGTCCCGGGTTGAACTTCTTTATACAGACACAAAACTCAATTTCATGCTCCTTTTTGTATTCTGTTCCATATCTTATACTATTTTACATTTTCTATATAGTTTTTCCCCTCTTTTAATTTTTTCAATTTTATTTTGATTATCTCATCTCAATTCAAATCATTATATTTATACTTTTGTCTGTTCTGTTTCAATTTCATATTATCTTTTCTCATTATGAACCTCGAGCCACACTCCCAAAACTAAAGAGGATTTATTTGAAGCTACCGTTTCGTACGTCTGGCACTAACCTGGGCGTAGCCAACTCTGAGATACGTAATTCACTGTCACCCTTGATCCTGCTTTTCCCCCCCCCTCTGGGTGTATCATCCAACGCAAACGTCCACAGCCAAGAGTCATCAATCATGCTCTCCAATTAGATTTTTGTGCAGCAGAAGCTTCAGTCATCTAATCAGTCTCTGAACAAAATATGAATGGAATGTACTTTCGATTCCACACTATTGCCTGCTCTTTGAACCTCTCCCCCTTCTTTCTATTGTCAACTATAAAATGTTTATACAAAATGTTTTATGAGTTGACATTCGGCTCCTCACTTCTTGAAGGTGACCTGTAGAACACACACACAAAATCAATTTGATTGCAGATATGGAAGCTTATGCTCACGAAACCTCCCCCAGGCTTGGTTGGATTTTCTGCGTGGAACCTTGCTACAAGGTGATTGGCTTGGACATTCCCACTCTTTACCCTCCCTTTTTTTAAATGAAGTTTTATTTGGGTTTTCACACACAAAATACAAGTAAAACATCTTTTTGAAAATAGCATGGTCCCAGGTTGAACTTCTTTATACAGACACAAAACTCAACTTCATGCTCCTTTTTGTATTCTATTCCATATCTTATACTATTTTACATTTTCTATATAGTTTTCCCCTCTTTTAATTTTCTCAATTTTATTTTGATTATCTCATCTCAATTCAAATCATTATATTTATACTTTTGTCTGTTCTGTTTCAATTTCATATTATCTTTTCTCATTAAACAAATTTTCTCCTGTAGTTACTAATTGGAGTATGACACCTTTATATCTTTTAATTACATCCATTCAACTCTTATTTAAACTTCAATATATACCTTAAGTTTATGACCTTCAATATAATACATAATACATAACTTCCAATCAAATTCTGCCTGGTACATTCTTATAATACACACTATATTCTTTAAAAAAAAAAGAAAGAAAGATTGTAAATATATGTAATTATAAACCCTCATTCCATTCCAGTTCAGTTCTATCATTAATAATCATTAAAATCTTAACATCTTTAACACTTCTTTTCAATTAAACATCATACTTCCTTAAAAATACATATAATCTCCATAATTAATTTTTCCTTATTTCTCTTCACATATGTTTTATAAATCATTAAATATACATTTTGTTACATTTATTTATTGACAAACATTCCACTGAATTACGATAGCTATTTTATCAGACATTTTAATCATACATTGGTTCATATTTTCTAAAATTATTTCTGTTTCTAATATAACCATACTATCTTATGTACCTTTGCAGAATCCCTTTTTCATTAAGTTTTCACCCATTATCTCTAAATAGACCCTGTTTCTCTATATTTTGCTTCTGTCCTTTATAACTTCTTTTCCTTTCTTTCTTCCCTCTCATCTTCTCCCTCCCCTTTTTACCCCTTGTCTCTCTAGTTCTAATTCTCTCTTCTGCATTTCCCTCTTCTGTTGCTTTCTGATTTTATACTTATTTTTCACTCTATTTTTGGGGAAGTTGTTTTTCCAATCTTAAACTTTCCATTCTCTTTCCCCCTTTCCTTCCCCCCATCTAAGATTACTTGTTCATTAAAGATGGCTTCTTCTTTGTCGCAATCTTCTTGTTCTGCAGGCATTTCTTGTTGTTTCTCATAATTCCAAATCTCCATTTCTAAAAACTGAAATACGAAGCCAAAAGAACCTCTCCCTTCTTGTGCATCTTCTTTGTATCTTCTTTGTACTTTTTACATTCCATTTTCAGTTCTTCTAAAAGTGGAGCCATTTTAAACACTTTTAAACAACCACCCGATTGATTTTAGTCATTCAAAACAATAACCAAGAATCCAGAAATCATCAAGTAATCCAGATAGTCCCGAGTTATATCTTCTTATTTCTTTTTGGACTTTCTCTTCCTGGGGTTTTTGTTGCGATATTTCAGTTAGAATGTATCTTTTGGAAGTCTTGTTGAGATTTTGCTGTAAGTTCTTTTTTAATTCCAGGCAGTCTCCTCCCTTCCAGATCCTGCCCTTTTATTCTTCCTCTCTCCTTTCCTGTTTTCAAAAGCTTTTAATTATCCAGAAATCTTTATTATCCCTTTGACTTTTTATTTAAATGCCTATTGATGTCAAAGTGGATTTTTTTCCAATTTCTTGCTTAAGTCTCTTAGCTGTCAGTATAGGAAAAGGAGAAAACCAAATCTTTTCCCTTTTCTCTCTCCTTCGCAGCTTAAGAATCTTCTTAGGGAACAATGTTATTGTTTTTTAACAGTTTCAATTCCAGGGTACCTTATTTGTTGCTTTTGTTGTTTGACCCGGTCAACCAAAACTTTCTCTTCTTCCTCCTGCACATTCTTTTCCAGTCGAGTTCTTTTTTGTGGTGGCCATTTCTGACCACTGCTGCAACCGCCTTCGGGAAAGGGAGTAATGGCCAGCTGGGAAGGAGAGATGCGGCTCTCCTCAACCCTGCAGGCAGTCTCCCCCCTCTTCACCACCTCTACGGGGTGGCTTAGCCCCAAAACCAGCCGGCTTGGGGCGCTCCAGCGGCGAGCATGGATCGAAGCCTCGCAGAGACGAGGTTTCGGTCTGTCGCTGAAGAAGCTCAAACCAGAAGCCCCAAGAGTCCTGTAAAGTTTTATATAGTTCTGCTGGTAGACCATCCGGACCTGGTGTTTTGCCATTCTTTTGTCCTTTAATTGCTTCTGTTAATTCCATCATTGTTCTTCTAATGTTGCTGTAATTGTTTCTGGTACTATAGGTAGGTCTACGTTTTCTAAATATTTTATTTTATTCTTCTGAAATTACCTCTTGATCATATTGTCAGGATTCTGGCAGTTGTCCTAATTAAATCATGACACATGTAGTTTTTCATAGTAATTTTGGATTATTTTCTTTTTATTGTCATTTTGATAATAAAGAGTCCATCTGTTAGTTGATGAATCAATTTCTTTTCTTTCTCCTTTTTCAATCTATATGCCAACCAACTTCCTGGCTTATTTGCATTTTCAAAAAAGTTTTGTTTGGATCTTTTAATTTTTTGTGCTAGCTCTTTATCTATTAAATTCAACTCATGTTTTTTTTAAGTCCATTTGATTTTTTATATTATTTTTTGTGGGTTATTTTGTAATTCCATCTCTAACCTTTTGTATTCCTCTTCCAGTTTCTTTTGAGCTTGTCTCTTCTTTTTATTTCTCTTTCCCACATATGTTATGGTTAGTCCTTTAAGCCTTTGTTGTATCCCATACATTTTGCAATGAAGTTTCTTCTATCTTCTTCCGGTGGCTGTCCCAGCTTCGGAGCTGCTCGCAATGGCTGTCTTCCCCAGCTGTCAGTTTAGAGAGCCTTCTCCGAATTGATCAGGGAGTTTGCGGGCTCCCTGAGATCAACTGAGTGTGCTCTCCTTGATTATCGCCCCTCTGAGGCGATTTAGGTGCAATTGGATCACCCGGCAGCCAGGATAATGACCCCCGGAGCTTCTCGAGAGGCACATGTCACCGTAACGTCAGCCCCGCCTTTAATGACTGCCACAAGAAGTCATAAAATCACCTGAGTTATGACCATGATGGGCAGGTTCCATTACAGTTGTAACTCGAAGACTGACCGTAGTACAGCAGTTCCACAATGTTTAGATGGCAGAGAATCCTCAAGGTATAAGGGATGCACCCACCTGCTCCTCATACCATGGTTGGACACACTGCTCTAGAGCAAATCTACCATCAGTCTACATACAACTGATGAGCCAATGGGCAGATCACATCATCCTTATGCCAAATTATGGCATACCCAAGCAACTCCTTTTTGAGGAACTCTCTTGCTAACCTGGAGGGCTGGAGGAAAGTTACAAAGATACAATAAAGGCCGCCCTGAAGTTGCCTGACATAGACCCAACCACCCAGGAACACCCATCCATAATGGCTGTCAAGCTTACGAAGTGAAGTGCACTTTGGAAGCACAACATAACATGAGCTGCACAGGTCTAGAGCCACCAGTGCAAACAACTACAGTGTCTACACCTGTTTGCCCAACATGTGCCAGGACATTGTGCCCTGTCATCTTTGAACACACCATACTTAATGTGATTAATGGTGTTGAAGTCTTTATTGATGACAATGCACAAACAATTGAACACTGACCATGAACTGGTTTTCTTTCACTAACCTATTTTTTAGGAGAATAATGTTACAATGATTATTACTATTAATTAATGTTCCTACTGCTTTATTATTTACAGTTGGTCCTCGACTTACAACAGTTCATTCAGTGACTGAAGTTACAACAGCATTGAAAAAAAGTGATTTATGACCATTTTTCACACAACCATTGTAGCATCCCCATGGTCATGTGATCAAAATTCAGATGCTTGGCAACTGACCCACATTTACAACAGTTGCAGTGTCCCAGGGTCATGTGATCACCTTTTGTGACCTTCTGACAAGCAAAGTCAATGGGGAATCCAGATTCACTTAACAATGCAACCTTGAGCCATGGTGGCGCAGTGGTTAGAGTGCAGTACTGCACTCAAGGTTGACTCAGCCTTCCATCCTTCTGAGGTGGGTAAAATGAGGATCCAGATTGTTGGGGGCAATATGCTTGACTTTGTAAACCGCTTAGAGAGGGACTATAAAGCGGTATATAAGTCTAATTGCTATTGCTACTAACTTAACTATTTAATTCATTTAACAGCTGTAGCAAGTTCATCTTGTGCAACACTGAAGCTGGCATGGCCAAGCTTTCTGTGAAAGAGATGAATGCATGAATCATGTGCCACATTTCCAAATGTTTGAGCACATTGAACCTTTTGTCCCTGCAACACAAAGATTATCCTGTTTTATGTCCTGTGCACATGCACTCCCATTTCTTTTTATGAGACCTCTCCCATCTACAAATGTGGTCTCAAACCCTTGTTTGTCAAGACTAGAGGCACTCAGTAAATTGTGCTCCATTTCAGGCACATATAATATAAAACTTTTCCTCCAGGCATGGAATCGGCACACTGCCTTTTCCTATGACTTTAGCCTTCTGGCCATTTGCTAAAGCTACTGTGCATCTCCTCCAGCTGGGTCCAATCTGAAAAACAACTTAGAATTATTAACGAATAATTGATAATTGTTTGACTAGCCCCACTATCTATTAAACATTTGTCTCTGCTATTACAATAGCTAACTTTTGCAACAGCAGCTTGTCCATTTCTTGGTTTACTTGTAAATAGTCTTTCTTTAAATGAGTTTTATCTCCACAGATAAAACATCTCTGTTTTTCCTGTTCTTTCTTCTTGGGAATTCTTTGCTGAGATGTAATCCGATCTCTTATGTTGCTCTGTTCTCTGCAGACATCCAGTCTGTTGCTTTGCTCTCTCTGCTCCTTGGACCCCCACCTCAGGAATTTATTTTATTTATTTTTATTTATTTATTTGATTTGCCAATTGTTTACAAGATAATAAGTATAAGTGTATACATAGTTGTGAATACATGAAATGGGTACATATAAGAAAAATAAAAGAATAAGAGAAACAATAGGACAGGGACGGTAGGCACGTTGGTGCGCTTATGCACGCCCCCTACAGACCTCTTAGGAAAGGGGTGAGGTCAATAGTAGACAGTCTAAGGTTAAAGTTTTTGGGGTTTGGGGAAGAAACTACAGAGTCGGGTAGAGTATTCCAGACATTGACCACTCTATTGCTGAAGTCGTATTTCCTGCAATCAAGTTTGGTGCGGTTAACTTTGAGTTTGTATCTATTGTGTGCTCTTGTGTTGTTATGGTTGAAGCTGAAGTATTCATTGACAGGTAGGACATTGCAATGTATGATTTTATATACCATGCTTAAATCAGACCGAAGACAGGCGTAATTCAAGGTTTTCTAGTTCTAGAATTTCAAGTCTGGTGGCATAAGGTATTCTACAACGAGTAGAGGAGTGGAGAACTCTTCTTGTGAAATATTTCTGGACTTTCTCAATTGTGCTAATATCAGATACGTAATGTGGGTTCCAGACTGATGAACTGTATTCGAGTATTGGTCTAGCAAATGTTTTGTATGCTCTGGTTAGTAGTGTGATATTACCAGAGAAAAAGCTACGTAGGATTAGGTTAACAACTCTTAATGCCTTTTTGGCTATGTAGTTGCAGTGGGCTCTAGCACTTAGATCATTAGAGGTGAGTATTCCAAGGTCCTTTACAGAGCTTGGGTCATCAACAAGATCTTGACTATTCAGCTTGTATTTTATTTTCTGATTTTTTTTGCCAATATGTAAGACAGAGCATTTATTTGTTGAGATTTGAAGTTGCCATTTGTTTGACCATTCTGATACATAGTCAAGATCTTTTTGTAGGGTAGCAGTATTGTCTGTGGTATTGAACAGCTTTACATCATCAGCGAAAAGAACGCAATTGCTCTTAATATGATCACAGAGGTCATTTATGTAGAGTATGAAGAGAGTTGGTCCTAGAACACTGCCTTGGGGACACCACTATTGACAGGTACAGAATTTGATAGGACGCTCCCAATTTTGACCATTTGTTGTCTGTTTGCCAGGAATGCTTCTATCCAGTTATTCAGTTGTCCAGAGATACCATAGGATTTTATTTTTAGGAGTAGTTTGTCGTGTACCACTGAATCAAAGGCTTTACAGAAGTCTATGTAGATTGCGTCTATTGCTTTGCCCTGGTCGAGTTGTGTCGTCCATATGTTTTTGCAGTGTAAGAGTTGCAGATTACAGGATAGTTTTTTTCTGAAACCAAATTGTTTATTGGAGAGTAGGTTGTTTGTCTCTAAGTGGAGGATGATGGATTGGTTAATAATTGATTCCATGACTTTACAGGTGACGCAGCATAAGGAGATTGGTCTGTAATTTTCAACTAGGCTTGGGTCTCCTTTTTGAAGATGGGGATGACTGTGGCTTGTGACCATAGGTTAGGCAAGGAGCTGGTCCTGAAAGATTTTCAAAGCTTATGCTTAGAGGTTTGGCTATGGCAGTGGATAGCTTTTTTTAAGAAGTAGGCACATATTCCATCCGGTCCAATAGATAGAGATGGTTTTAGATTGCGTAGTGCTTTTTCAACATTGTCTTCTGTAAAATCGATATGTATTAGATCATTGTTGTTATCTGTGGTACGGCTAGGAAATACTGGGCATGATCCATTGCTGTTTACAAATACTGAGCGAAGAATGTGTTAAAGATGTTGGCTTTAATGGTGTCAAATGGTGCAGTCTTTACCATCAGGTCCTATCAAGGGTGGGATAGACCTTGAGTCTTTTAGTTTGTTGTTTACAAAATTGTAAAAAGCACAGGTGGAATTGGTGCTTAGAAGGTTTTCCTCTTGTTTAATGTGATAATTGATGCATTCGGTCTTTATCTGGTGGCATAAATTTTTGTATCGGCTTTTGAAATTGGCAACGTGACCAGATTTGTTTTTCCGCCAGAGTGATCTCTTTTGGATTGAAGTTTCCTTATTGTTATGGGTAATCTGCTTTTTTGTTTTGTTTTGGGAGTTGTTGTTGGTACATATAGTTTGATGACTCTTTTGACTTCAAGTAAAAAATATGTTGTAATGGTCTTCAACAGTATTGCATCCAGTGAATAGAGATTGCCAATCAAGGGATGAGAGATCGTTGTCTATAAGATCATAGTTGCCTTTTTTGAAGTTACAATTGGGGATTACATCATTGTGGTGATTTTTGTGTGGGCGTATGCTGAGACAAAAGTCAATCATATTGTGGTCACTGCTGGAAAAGGGTTCTTTAGTTTGTATTCCGTAAATTAAATTCAAACTATTGCAGAAGATGAGATCGAGGCAGTTGTTTAGTCTAGTGTTGTTGGTTACTAGTTGTTCCAGTCCCAGATTTGTAATAGCATTGTAGAAGGTTGTGTGTATGATTTCAGTTGTACATTCATTTAGGGTCCAGTCAATATGAGGTAGATTGAAATCACCAAGAAAGATAAAAGGGTATGGGCAGGATGCAGCCCATGTTAGTAATGTATTTAACTTGTTTACATGTTCGATGTCATAATCAGGTGCTCTGTAACATAGTAAGAATTGAATTGTGATATTTAAGGATAGTTCACAGATGATGGTCTCAGGAAGAGCAAGCTCCTGGGTAACTTGGATATTTTTTAGATGTAAGGACTTTTTATAGAAGATAGCAACACCACCTCCTCTCACGAATTTCACGATCTGATCGGTAAACATGATAGTCTCTTACTGTGGTAATGGAGTCAGGGAGAGATGCATTGAGCCATGTTTCACAGACAAATATAATGTCGAATTTAGCCATATTTAGTAGGAGGAAAAATTCAGGTATTTTATTCACGAGGCTTCTTGCATTGAGTAGTTTGCATTTAAGGCCAGTAGTAGTTGGAATTGAGGTAGTTAGGGGCGTGCATGCCTAGTCTTGGGTGATGGTGGATCGGTTGAGGTAGGGTTGTGGTTGAGGGTTTTTGTTTTTGTTTTCCCTTGAATGAGATTTCTGGGCCCCTCCTAGTTAACTAAATACACTTTCAAAGTTTGTTGCTTTTAAGAGAAAGAGGCACGTCTTGCACTGGCAATTCGAACAGTTTATATTTTTACTGTGTAGACTCAGATTTGTATTGAGCATTCACTCCTGGCTTCAATATACTTCTGCTTCTATCACAGGAAATAAAATTGCTTCCAATCTTCACAGGAGTTCAGTTATAACAATACTTCCCTACTTACTGGGAGTCCAAAGTTACTGTCCTTTTAAAAGAGGGAGTCTGGATTAGCAATTTGGTGAAGAGAGAAGAGGGAAGAGGGAAGTGGGGGCGGCAGGGGGGAAGCAGTCTGCTTCACACCCTGGCTGCAAACTTCTGAAGACAGACTCACAGCTCCCAGTGCTCACCGCCCTGCAAGGATGGGATGAATCTCACCGTCTCACCGCACTGCAAGGATGATCATAGAGCCTCCGGTACTGGCGAGCCCCACCACCATACCTTCTAGTAAGATGGGTCGAATCGCAGATCGTTGAGCGCTTTTGAATTTAGCGCTTTCCGAGGAATGAGCTCTTTTCTGGCATGCTAGTCAAGAATGGGAGGAATCGGAAATCGCCGAGTACTTTTGAATTGAGCGTTTACTGAGGAATGGCGCTCTTTTCTGGCTTGCTGGCAAGTCTCGGGCATTAGGCTTTCCACCTCACCGGCTGGACCCGCAGGGATTAGAGGGCTTGTCGCCTGGCACTGCCCGTGCCCGCCAGAGCTCCTCACGCTGCTGCTACCGCGCCGACATCCCTGGCTCTTCCCCAGTCTCGTCAT
>NW_028263003.1:0-25000 GCF_049901735.1 Notechis scutatus | reverse complement strand
TTGTCTTTCTTCTTTCCTTTTCTCCTTTCCTGTCCCTTCTTGCATGCTCAAATGCAAAAGGGGAAACAGTTCTCATTTTGTTGTCCAGTGTGCTGGACGGAGAATCCAATGCCTCTTCTTTGCTTGGAGACTGAATCAATCAGATCTTTAGCCACGCCTCCTCCATCTGAGCATGCCAAGTTTTGATTCAGTCTTCAAGTGAAGGAGATGCATGTGAGAGGTGCTGGTATACAGGAAGTTAGAGATTCATTGAGAACTTCAAAAAACAGTAAGATCGAACCCGGGGAAGAGCCTTTTGCACGCCTAGAAGTTTTTGTGCTGGGAAGTGAAAAACAGCCGATAGTGCTACGGAGGGCTCCCAAAGGACCACCGCAGCCATTTAAAATGTGGCTGGCAGTAACGGCTTGAAACTGATTACAGGAAGTCAGTATACTGCTGATTGGCGCACCTTCAATAGCGGCCACAATGCAGCAATTTAAAAGGCAATTCAGCCATAGACTCTCCCTGGGCAGCCCAACCTGCAGGGGAGGCAAATTAGCCCCAGGGAAGAGATTAAAGGCTAGCTTGCTGGCTTAGTCAGAAACAGTAGCCTTTCACAGCCCCAGAATCACAGTCCAGCTGCAGCTTGGACATATTTAAAGCAGCAGGAAAAAAAGAGGAAGGAAAGCCGCAACAGCAGGGGTCCTTTGTGACCAAGCCTGTCCTGATCAGAGTGGCATAAGATAAAATGGCTGACCTTGTGGATGCAACCGGGACAAAGGAGGAGTATTAGGGGACTCCTGAACTCTCCCCAGACCAGGCTAAGGGCTCCAAGGGATCAAAGTCTCTCACTAGAGGAGCTGCAGCAAAGCTGAAGGCAAAAGTCATTTCCTCAAGGAGAGCAACAAAGGCTGATGAGGAAGATGCCTGGAGGCACCATAAGGCTATTAGCAAACGAATGGCCAGGACGGAAAGAGGCAGAGCAAAAAGAGGGGGACGGCTCCTCTGGAGAGAGGGGGCTTGGAATCTCCCGTGCTTTGCCAGCTAAGCAGCTAAATCAGCCAATGGAGCTGGAGCAGCAAATTCCTTGCTATCAAGACAGACCACTAGAGGGCGTTGGAGGACAGCTTCATCAGCCTTCCCTTTATTCAGAAGGCAATGATGACATGATGGTAATACAGGAAAGAGCCATGCAACCAGATATCCAGTGGGAGTTGATGGCAAAAAGGATGAGAATGGGCCCAGAGGCCACATTTACACCCGCAGCAGCCGGGTTACACACAAGGGAAAGTCAAGAACCGGAGTTGATGGACGAGATGAAGAATCTGATCTCAACATTGTCATAGGCCATCAATACAGGCCATCTGCAATGGCATCTAACGCCCCCACTGGCACAGGAAATCCCTAGTAGTCAGGACCACTTCAGGTCATCACAGCAGTGAGGAGATCTGGCAGCATCCCAAAGTGCACATTCAAACTTCTCTTCCACGCAAAGCGAGGCAACAGCCTCGGGAAGAAGATCAAAGGGATTCAGACCTTTCGGAGGATGAAGGGAAGAATCCTGAACCTCCAGCTTTTGCAGGACTCTTTTGACCGGCCCTATTTAATTCATTGCTGTTTAAGGCCAAGGCAGCAACAAATTTGGGGGCTGACCCTACTGCAGCCGAAGCAGCTACAAACCTGCCAGGCCCAGGGGAGCTTCTCTTTCCGAAACCTACCAAGGAGATCCCCTCAACTGATTTCTTCCAAAATGTAATTCATGGACAATGGAACAAACAAGTGGTGTTTACAACACCAGGCGGTAATGACAAGAGATTCTATAATGTGGCCCCAGACCTCTCTGAAGAGCTTCAGTCACCAATGATAGATGAACCGGTGACAGCTTTAACTTCCTCCTCTATATTAGCCAATGATGGGGATGACTCTCTGAAAACAGAAGATAGGAAGGCAGAACTGACACTTCACAAGACTCATCAGACGTCTGCTTGGGCGATCAAATCATCCACGGCCACATCCTTTTTCAATAGGGCCACACTGGTCTGGCTACGTCAGATGCCAGAGAGAGTTACCCCGGGGACGTCCATGCCCAGCAGGATTTCAGCAAAGTGATAGCTGCTGTAGAATTATCAGCAGATGCCACTATGAATGCTACCAGGCTTGCCTCTAAGGCTATGGCCACGTCTGTAGGGGCCCAACGAATTCTGTGGCTTCATCACTGGCAGGGGGACATGAGGTCTAAGTGGAAGTTAGCCTCAGCTGCTTACAAGGGCAGTAAACTATTTGGAGTTTGTCAGATCTCAAGGGACAAGACAAAGAGAAGCCTCATGGAGGCAGCAGTGCAACACCTACTGGAAATTCAAGCCATTCAGCCGATCCCTCGGGACGAGCAAGGACAGGGGTTCTATTCTATCCTGTTCGTAGTCCCAAAGTCTTCGGGGGGATGGAGAGCAATTCCGGACCTAAAAAGATTGAACTAATCTAATCTAATATACAAAAGATTCAAATGCAGTCCCTCAAGTCTATACTAGGGAGTATTTGGGAGGGCGACTTCCTGACCTCTATAGACCTTATGGAGGCCTAACTATACATTCCTATTCTACCAGCCCATTGGAAATGTCTATGGTTTTAGTATGCAGGACGGCATTTCCAATACAAAGCTTTACCATTCGGGCTATCCTCAGCTCCCAGAACCTTCACCAAGGTACTGGCAGCGGTGGCGGCGCATCTCAGAGCGATCCCAGTGCACGTCCAATGTTACCTGGACAACATATTGATACAGTCTTCATGGCAGAGTGGGGCAGCAGAGGACCTATGGATAACTGTTATGTCCCACCTTCTAAAATAAACAGTTAAGGCTGAAAGCAGCAGTCCTTGTAAAGAAAGGCAGCAAACAGGAAAATGTTATGTCCCACCTTTTAAAGTAAACAGATAAGGCTGAAAGCAACAGTCCTTGTAAAGAAAGGCAGCAAACAGGAATTTTCACAGATAGCTCCAATAAGTAAAAGTTCCAACGAACTAAATCCAAGACTCAACAAGATTCTTCAGATCAAAATCCTTCACAAAATAATTCCAATAAGTAGAAGTTCCAACAATTAAATCCAAATCCCAACAAGATATTTCAGATCAAAATCCTCCAAACTGTGCTCTTCAGTTCTCCTTGCAAATAGACACTTTGTTCCGGACAAAGTGCAAAGTCATATCTCTCCCTTTATAGAGTAACTAATTAGTCTAATTGCTGGTCTGCTCTCCTACTGTATCCTCGTTGGTTCCTCCTTGTCAGGAGACGTCTTGTCCTGACATCTACCCAGCAATCATCCAAATTATCATCTTCTTCACCTGAAGATATCATTGGTTCCTCATTATCACCCGTTCCCGGCTGACCACCTAATTGAAGGGTGGAGGAGTTTGAAGGTTCAAGCCGATCTTGCAAATCAAATGCATTCATCTCCTCCTCATCGTTAGAACTTGCTGATTCATATAAGTCCTCCTCGCTGGAGCTGTCATTCAAAAAACCTGTAGCAGATGCCGGAATCACAACACTATCCCTCACCGCAGGGCCCTTCCCCGGGTCTGGCGATCCAGATGCGGTTTCAAGGAAGCGTGCATGAAAGTCTCAAGCAGATCCGAAGCATGAAGTGTAGACGCATCCGTCCAGGAACAAACCTCCGAGTCATCTACCCTCCTCCTGACCAAATACTGAAGGCGACCTTTGAGCCAACGGGAATCAAGGACGTCGACCACCGTATCGTCAACAGCAGGCTCCTCAGAAAGCAATGATAACGGACCCGGTTCAGCAGAATCACGTAATCGACAAACAGAAGAATCAGGAATCAAAGAGATCGATGAAAGACGGGTGAATACGCATGGATCGTGGCAAAGTGAGGCGGTATGCCACGGGATTAATAACTGCCTCAATCGGGAACGGACCAATAAACCGATGATCAAGTTTTCTAATAGAGGCGATCGACCTTCAGATGTTTTGTAGATAGCCACACTTTATCACCCACAACTAACGGAGGTGTATCTCGACGGGACCGATCTGCAAACCGCTTATAATCTTCTTTTTGCCTTGTTCAATTGTTGTATCAGTAGACGGCGAACTGCGTGTAGTTCTTCCAAAAACTCTCGGGTCTCAGGAACCGGGAATCCATCATAGTTAATGGGAAGAAACGCGGATGATAACCCATATTTGCAAAAATGGCGTGACACGGGTGGAGGTATGCTGCGAGTTGTTAAACGCGAATTCTGCTAACGGGAGGTATTTCACCCAATCGTTTTGTCGCAAATTAACAAAACATCTCAAATATTGAGTAAGAATCCCAATCATCTTCTCCGTCCCGCCATCAGTTTCCGGATGGTGCGCTGACGCTAAACATACTTTCACTTGCAAAGCCGCCATTAACTGTTTCCAAAATTCTGCCGTAAACTGGACCCCACGATCAGAAACCACTCTATCAGGCAGTCCATGTAGACGGAAGATATGTTGCAAAAAATAACTGAGCCGTAGTGCGGGACGATGGTAATTTCCGACAGGGAATGAAATGGGCCATTTTAGTCAACATATCCACTACCACAAGCACTGTTGTGAACCCCGATGAAGACGGTAAATGTGTCAGAAAGTCCATAGAGATCGCTCCCCATGGTCTACTTGGAGTCGGCAAGGGTTGCAAAAGTCCAGGAGGTGCACCGGATGCTGCTTTCGCTTGCCTACATTGAACGCAAGAAGCGACGAAGAAGACACATCATGACGAACTCGAGGCCACCAAAAGTCCGAGTGACCAAATGCAAGGTCTTGTGTAATCCAAAATGACCAGCGGCTGGGTTATCATGACATTGTGTCATGATGAGAGCCCTCAACGGTCTGGTAGGCACATATAATAAACCCCGATATCGAAGCAGATCGTCTTCAAAAGACCATGGAGAAGTTGGGCCAATGTCCTCCCGTCTCTGCTGCGTCCACACATCCAAACGTTGCGCCTCTCGTAGTTGGGCCCGTAAATCTACCGGTTCCTGCAGTACGGCTAGAGATTCCGGTGGTAACACTGTCCGTAAAGGAAGAGGATCTTCGGCACAAGTATACTCCGGTTTCGAGATAATGCATCCGCCCTCCGGTTCTGACCACTTGGAACGTAAGTAACCGAGAAATTAAATCTGGCAAAAATAACGACCAACGAATCTGCCTTTGATTCAATTTCCTAGCCGTGGTCAAATGTTCCAGGTTCCTATGATCTGTCCGAACCTCCACCTTGTGTCGAGCTCCCTCCAAATGATGTCTCCAAGTCTCAAAAGCAACCTTAATAGCTAACAACTCTTTTTCCCAAATGGTATAGTTGCGTTCCGAAGCTGTAAGCTTCCTAGAATAATAAGCGCAAGGAAACAAAAGAGCGCCATCCTCCGAAGCTTGTAACAGCACTGCTCCGATAGCGACATTAGAAGCATCTGTCTCGACCACAAATGGGCGATCCGGATCAGGATGCTTCAATATGGGTTCAGTTATAAATGCTTTTTCAAAGTGTCAAAAGCCTGTTGTTGTGGAGGCCCCCACACAAATGGAACCTTCTTACAAAGAAGCTGAGTTATGGGATCCATTATCTTCGCAAAACCTGGAATGAAAGTCCGATAATAGTTGGCAAATCCTAAAAGTCGTTGCACATCTTTAACCCGACGAGGAGCTTCCCAACTACACAACGCCTCAACCTTTTTGGGGTCCATAGCAATGCCCACAGGAGAAATAATGTGTCCCAAGAATTCGATAGATGACTGAAAAAAAGAAACATTTTTCTAATTTAGCATAAAGTTTATGTTCCCGAAGACGCTGAAGCACTTGACGCACCTGCTGAAGATGTTGCTCTTTAGATTTTGAATAAATCAAAATGTCGTCCAAATATATGACAACAAACTTATCCAACATGTCTCGAAAGATATCGTTCATTAAATGTTGAAATACAGCAGGAGCGTTGGTCAAACCAAATGGCATAACGGTACTCGAAATGACCATAACGAGTGCCAAAAGCCGTCTTCCACTCGTCTCCTTACGCATCCGAACCAAATTGTAAGCTCCACGTAAGTCAAGTTTCGTGAAAATTGTAGCTTCCCGTAACCGCTCCAACAATTCGGAGATGAGCGGTAAAGGATAGCTATTTCTCACAGTGATAGCATTTAAGCGTCTATAGTCACAACAAAGACGAAGTTCTCCCGACTTCTTCTTGACAAAGAGAACGGGTGCTGAAAGAGGGGATGACGAAGGTCGAATAAATCCCGAGCTAGATTTTTATTCAAAAATTCTTGAAGTGCAACTAGTTCAGGCTCAGACAAAGAATACAACCTCCCTTTGGTAATGGAGCGTCCGGTATCAAATCCACGGGACAGTCGTAAACACGATGTGGTGGTAATTGATCTGCCTCCTGTTCACTGAAAACATCGGGAAATCCGACAGCTCTGAAGGAATCGAGGCAGCAGAAGCGACAATATGTTGGCCTGCGCAGACATGTCTCAGGTGGTCCACACATTGCAGGCTTGGAAAAGAAACAGCGTTCTGCGCCCAAGCCACCAACGGATCGTGTAGACGCAGCCAGGATACTCCGAGCACCAAAGGAAGATGGAGGTTCAAGTGATATAAAACTTATCGCCTCCTCGTGATCCCCAATACGCATACGCAGTGGTTGGGTGGCAAAGCGAATAGGTCCCGACTTGAGTTCGCGCCCATCTACGGTTTCCACCTGCATGGGGGATTCACAGGCACTAAAGGAACTTTGAAATGTTTTACAAAATCATAATCCATAAAGCTAGTTGTAGCCCCTGAATCCACCAGTGCCACGGCAGGGATTCCCTCCTTCCGAGATTGCAAGAATATGCGAGTGTCCAAAAGTAAATGTCGAGGAGGGCCAGAATTAACTTCAGCAATTTGAGATGAAAGTGAATACTGTGCCCGACCTAGGGTTTCCTGAGGTCGGGCTCACCCCGTTCCCGACGGACCAGCAATGGGTTTTGATACAGGTCCACGAGTCCCCTTCCGAGTGCAAGAATTTGCAAAATGTCCCGAACCCCCGCAATAAAGGCACAAACCTTCCTGAAATCTTCTCGATCGTTCCTGAACTGTTAAACGAGGGCGGAGTGCGCCTATCTCCATCGGCTCCTCTGCTGGAATTCTGGATTGGAAAACCCTCATAGACGGGTGCGTGAACGAGGAAACACAGGTGGCTCTGCAACGGTCCGTTTACACCCACGATGTTGTAGGCGAGCTTCAATACGTAAGCATTGAGTAATCAATGTGTCCAAAGTTGAAGCACGCTCTGCATGAATTAGTTCATCCTTGATAATGTCGGACAAACCCTCTTGGAATGCTGCCATGTGAGCTGGTTCATTCCAGGTGGAGTCCATACACAACAAGCGAAATTCTGCAACGTATTCTTGCAATGAGTGTTTACCTTGAATAATATCCCTCAATTTTCTGTCCACAGTTTGAGATTTAATTGGATTCTCAAACATAACGTTCATCTGTTGAATAAACCCTGGAAATCGTCCAGTAATGGACTATCTTGTACTAATAAGGGAGTAGCCCATTTGGCAGCCTGCCCGGTTAACAAACTAATAATAAAGCCAATTTTAACTCGATCGGTTGGAAAATCCTCCGGCCTCACAGAAAAATACAATTGGCACTGACCCAAAAATGTTGAAAACATGTCCGTTTGCCCAGAAAATTTATCTGGCATAGCTATCGGAATTTTTCTCACAGGGGGTGCAGGGGGAACTCCAGCTGCAGCTGAAACAGTTTGAGAATTGGCAACGAACGATAATAATTGTGTTACCTGATTTTGAAGGGATACGTTGCTCTGAAGTAATTGATTTATTTGCATCTGTTGCTGCTCCACCAATTGTTGCATTTGAGTTGAATCCATCGTTGCAAAGATGGTCTGTTGGGTCCGAACAAAAATGTTATCTCCCACCTTCTAAAATAAACAGTTAAGGCTGAAAGCAGCAGTCCTTGTAAAGAAAGGCAGCAGACAGGAAAATGTTATGTCCCACCTTTTAAAGTAAACAGATAAGGCTGAAAGCAACAGTCCTTGTAAAGAAAGGCAGCAAACAGGAATTTTCACAGATAGCTCCAATAAGTAAAAGTTCCAACGAACTAAATCCAAGACTCAACAAGATTCTTCAGATCAAAATCCTTCACAAAATAATTCCAATAAGTAGAAGTTCCAACGAATTAAATCCAAATCCCAACAAGATATTTCAGATCAAAATCCTCCAAACTGTGCTCTTCAGTTCTCCTTGCAAATAGACACTTTGTTCCGGACAAAGTGCAAAGTCATATCTCTCCTTTATAGAGTAACTAATTAGTCTAATTGCTGGTCTGCTCTCCTACTGTATCCTCGTTGGTTCCTCCTTGTCAGGAGACGTCTTGTCCTGACATCTACCCAGCAATCATCCAAATTATCATCTTCTTCACCTGAAGATATCATTGGTTCCTCATTATCACCCGTTCCCGGCTGACCACCTAATTGAAGGGTGGAGGAGTTTGAAGGTTCAAGCCGATCTTGCAAATCAAATGCATTCATCTCCTCCTCATCGTTAGAACTTGCTGATTCATATAAGTCCTCCTCGCTGGAGCTGTCATTCAAAAAACCTGTAGCAGATGCCGGAATCACAACAGATAACTATTCGGACTTTGCAGGAACACGGGTTCTCTGTTAATTTCGATGAGTCATCTGTCCCCAACCAATTAACTGCTACACTTGGGTGCAATCATAGATACCAGGTCATGCGAGCTTTACCTGTCACAAGAGTGACAAGATAGTATCGGTCCTGGCGGGTGAAATTCAGACAGCCTGGACGGCCTCACTGGCTCTACTGTCACAGCTCCTGGGGGAGATGGTGTCCTGCATAGCAATTGTACCGTGGGCACGCCTTTACGCAAGGACTCTACAGTGGTTTCTTCTACCATACCTCAGAAACAATATCAATTGGCTAGAAATCAGAGTAGCTCATCTAGCTCTAAAGAGATTCCAGGAAAGTATTTCGGGACACCACATACTTATTCTGATGGACAATGTGGCCACCAAGGCACATATCAACTGGCAAGGAGGAACCCACTCCAGAGCACTCATGCAGGAGGCGAGTCAATTAGGACTCTGGGTAGAGAGACACCTGCTCTCCATCAGAGGGGAACACATTTCAGGGGTAACAAATGTGCAGGCGGACTAGCTCAGCAGAACCACAGTTGACCACTTAGAGTGACGACTACACCCGGACCTGTTCAGAGAGCTGTCAAGGAAGTTTGGCAGTCCAATCCTGGACTGCTTCCCCATCAAACGCCCAGTTACCCAGGTTCTATTCCAGGTTCCCAGCAATGGAAGTGGAGGGAGTCAATGCCTTCCGCAGCCCATGGCCCTGGGGACTGCTATACGCCTTTCCCCCACTTCCACTGATACTGAGAGTTGTAAAAAAAATGATAGAGGAGAGGGCCGCGATGGCCTCTTGCAGCCCTCTGCCAGTGAAAGCAGCTCGGAGGCGCACACACACAGCTGTGCCCCTTTTTTGCTGGCAAAGGCACCATGGGCCAGATCTAAGCACCCCATGGACCGGATCCGGCCCGCGGGCCTTGAGTTTGACACCCCTGATTTTGATCAAACAGCCTTATACATTTGAATGATTAAAATGTAGATTTTTTAAAAAATCTGTACAAGCTTTGCTTTCATAAGTATTCTTTGAAGAAGACATTGCAGGCCAAAACCTATTAAGTCCAGAGTAAAGATGTTACAGTGTCATGGAAAGTTGTCTTCCTTTTGGGTGTGTTTTGGTGAGTGCTGTTTGGAGCATTTTGATCCTTGCTGCATCGAGTAAG
Source organism: Notechis scutatus (assembly GCF_049901735.1). Lineage (NCBI taxonomy): Eukaryota > Metazoa > Chordata > Lepidosauria > Squamata > Elapidae > Notechis > Notechis scutatus. Next base: position 15,177 of record NW_028263003.1, on the reverse strand, counting down.
ATATTATTTTTAGGTGAGAGTCACATTCTTTTATTTTCCCATTTCTCTCAATACTTCAGAATTCCAATGTTGAAAACCTGCCTCCACATGTGATCCGGCTGGTCTACAAGGAAGTCTCCGCTCTAACATCAGATCCACCTGAGGGCATCAAGGTGTTTCCCAATGAGGAGGACATTACAGATGTGCAGGTCACCATTGAAGGACCTGGTAAGAGAGGGTTACTTGAAAGAGGGTTCATCTTTGGGGACTTTTTTTAAGGGTTGCATCTCAAGATTGAACTATAGTGATTATGCTGCTCTATTCAGAGAATCATACCGGAGAAGGCAGCCCATCTTGAATTATTGGTCAATAGGAAGGAAAAAGTTGGATGTTGGAAATGTGAGCCTTACTCAAGAAGATATTCATCATACAGATAATCCTTCATTTATGACTGTAATGGAGCCTGGCCGGCGTGGTTGTAACTTATGTTGGTTGTAAAGAGTCAGTCACAGCAAACGTGATTTTACTTCCTTTTTTCTGGCAGCCATTAAATGAATCTGTGGTAACTACGTGAACACCACAGTCATTAAGTGAACCATTGCTTTTGCTGAAAATTGGAAATAAGTGCTGGTTTTTGGCAAAACTGCTGTAAAAGATGTTAATGTGATCCCAGGAGATGGTCTGGTTGCCGAACTCCCAAAGTGTAGTCGTGACCAGGGGGAGCAGCCATTGGAACTTCAAAGCTGGGTCATAAGTACCCCCTAGGTAGGTTCATCGGAACTGCTCGTAAGTCAAGACCTCTCTTTTTCTTTTCTTCCCTTTGTAGAAGGTACTCCTTACTCTGGTGGCCTCTTCCGCATGAAGCTGATTCTCGGCAAAGACTTCCCTGCCAGTCCACCAAAAGGCTACTTTCTGACCAAAATCTTCCACCCCAATGTGGGTGCCAATGGGGAGATCTGTGTCAACGTCCTCAAGAAAGACTGGAAAGCAGAACTTGGCATCCGACATGTCCTGCTGGTAGGTAGTGTTTTTAACTGGGTAGATCCCAGGATGGCAGATAGCGGACTCCAAAGAGATTATTTTATTCTTCTTAGGCATGTGCAGAAACACATAGGACTATGTATACATGTAGTCCTCAACTTACTATCATAATATCCCCAAACTGCCTCTCAGTGTACCAGCAATTTTTTACAGAAAAATTTCAGAGTATCTGTCTGTGTATCTGTCTACTCAGAACAAAGTGGATCGTGCAGCAAGACAGTGACCCAAAAGCATGTAGACTCATATAGTCAGAGATGTATAAAGATGTATAAAGTTAATAGTTTGGAAAGCCTTGGCCTTATTTGTTTGTTTATTTAAACAATTTGTATGGCTAGCTATCTCATACATGATTCTGGGTGGGTAACAATTAAAATCAATGGAAACAAAGCAAATTTCTTTATTAGAAAAATTATGTTGCCGGCTATTCGCACTTGGCGGCTCAAGGTGTCCTACAGGGATACAAATAAAAACATATATAAAAAAAACTAATAAAAATAAAATAATATAATAGCCCCTCACCGCGGCGACAATACATCACACAAGCCATTTAATGGGCTTCATCCCACTCTGGGTTCCCCATGCCTGCTGGCAGAACCAGGTCTTCAGTGCCTTCCAGAAGAGTGTTAAGAGTGGGAGCCATTCTAATCTCTGGGGGAATGATGTTCCAGAGAGAGGGAGCCAACCTGGAGAAGGCCTTTCTTCTGGGTCCCACCAGGTGTATCTCCCTAGGGGATGGGACCCGCAACATTCCTTGCCTCCCCACTCTGGTGGGTCAGGTAGATGTGACTGGCACAAGTTAGCGATCAATGATTAAAAAACATAAATAATCCTATAGAAATGTGGAAGGATCTGAAGCATGGAGTTCATCTGAAGAGGCCCACAAACAAATCTGAAGTGTTCTGTAAGGAGGAATGGCCTAAAATTCCTCCAAACACGTACAGAGGACCAATTGACAGTGATTGAAAAGATTTACCGTATTTTTCAGAGTATAAGATGCACTTTTTCCATCCCCAAAAGTGGGTGGAAATGCCTAGCAAATGTTGACAAAGGTTTTTGCAGACAGTGGCACCATCTCATGGTCCCAAGCCATGTTTCAATTTCAGCTCCGGGATTTTAGAATCAAAAACTCAGGACTTGGAAAGGTGTGCTGGAAGAAGCAGGATAAAAGTTGGACAAGGACAAAACACGGCTTTTTTAATCCCCTCTCGTGCTGCACACTGGCAGCAGGAAAAATGAGGAATTAAGCTTTGCGAGCTGTGTTGGCTATTCTTAATGGAGTTCACCAATAACTATTTATTTTCCTTTATTTATTACATTTGTATACCACTGAATCTCCAGGGACACCTGGCAGTTTACAAATGACTTACAAATTTATAGTTGATTATTTCTTTTTGTTTTTGTTTTTTGTAAATTTTATTTGAGTTTTCACAAAGAGAAAAAAAAATACAAATAAAACATCTTTTTTGAAAGTAGCATAATCCTGGGTTACATTTCTTCGTACAGACACAAATTCAGGTTCATGCTCATTTTTATATTCTATTCCATATCTTATTACTATTTTACATTTTCTGCATAGCTTCTCCCCTCTTTTAATTTTCTCAATTTTATTTTAATTATCTCATCTCAATTCAAATCATTGTATTTATATTTTTTGTCCTGTTTCAATTATCTATTATCTTTTCTCATTAAACCAAATTTCTCCTGTAGTTACTGATTGGAGTATGACGCCTTTATATCTTTTCCCTAAAGTTGTAACATTCAATAACATAACTTCCATTCGGATTCTGCTTGGTACATTCTTAAAATACACACTGTATTCTTAAAAAAGAAAAATTATAAATGTATATAATTAAAACAACATTCCATTCCAATTCAATTCTATCAATAATATTCATTAAAGTCTTAACATCTTTAACATTACTTTTCAATTAAATATCATACTTCTATGGGAACAATTATAAGCTTTCCATAGTTAATTCCCCCCTTCACTTATATTTTATAAAACATTATTTGTGTAGCTTTTTAAGTGTTTAATTAAATGCAAACATATCTACAAATTAAGAAAGCTCAGAAGCACCATTTTGAAATGTTTTAAGACCACTTATACTCTTCTTCATTCCTAAAGGCAAAACTGCACCAGACCAGCATAGAGATTAACCAGAACACATCTTATAAATTAATCCAATAATACAAAGTCTCTTAACTAAAATGCTTTCCACATGCAACCCCGTCCTTCTTTTTTATTTCTTCCACATAGCTGTGTGTAAATACTGAACAGCCATTCTCTGCTTTTTTCATCTGGAAACTAAGTGAGCAAAACAGAATATAATTTCTGCCTCCCAAAACTCCCTAACTAAAGAGGCCGTTTTGCTATACATATTTTTGAAAAAAATAAACATAGGTAGTTCTTGACTTACAACCACAATTGAGCCCCAAATTTCTGTTACTAGGCGAGATAGTTAAGTGAATTCTGCCCCATTTTATGCCAATTCTTGCCACAGTTGTTAAGTGAATCACTGCAGTGTGTAGTAACATTAAGTAACATGTTAGTAACATGTTAAGTGAATCTGGCTTCCTCACTGACTTTGCTTGTCAGAAGGTTGCAAAAGGGATCACATGATCCCAGATACTGCAACTATCATAAACATGAGTCAGTTGCCAAGCATCTGAATTTTGATCACGTGACCATGGGAAATATTGCAACGGTTGTAAGTGTGAAAAACGGCCATAAGTCATTTTTTCAATGCTCTTGTAAGTTTGAGGGGGGTCACTAAATGAACTAGTGCAACTCAAGGACTAGGTGTATAGTTTGGGAATTTTTTTTCCTCAATAGCTCATTCCAAATCTTTGCATGACCTATTTTGAAGAAAGTCACACATATGCACATTAAATATTCTAAAATCCCGGAGCTGAAACTGAAACATGGCTTGGGGCCGTGAGATGGTACCACTGTCTGCAAAAAGGGAATGTATGACCACCGAAGGCTTGGATTCGAATTTCAGGGTTGGAAACAGTGTTGTAGAAGTCATCATGCTTCTCACACTTGAATAAGGCAAGAGTTTGAAACCAGTCAGTCCACCCCTGCTTTGAACGGTCACTAAATGAACTGTTGTAAGTCAAGGACTACTTGTACCAAAGTACCACTGTACTTGTTTTGTGATTTCATCTTCATTCCTTCTGTATCACTAAACCAGTTCAGTGTACCTCATTCTTTTTTTTTTTAAGCAAATTTTATTAATTTCAAAAACAAACAAATCATCATCAACCATTACATATTTGAACCTTTTTCCATTATAAATTTTACAAGTCAGATAAAACCTTATCTTATACAATACAATTCTATTTTAAGCCATTTCCATATGAGCATAAAAATGCTTCTTATCCAATTTCTCTTTACTTCTCTTTACTCTTATTCAATTTCACTATTATTATTTCATCTATTTCTTTCTGACTTGATTACCATTATTCTCATTCTATATTTCTAAAAGGTTTTATTAATACTCTCAAAAACATAGACACACAACAAACAAACATATAAAAATCTTTTAGGAAAGTAACTTGCCCCAGGTACCTCTCTTTATATGGGATTTAATTATATTCATGCTCATCTTACATATCATTACCTATTTTGTTTACCATTCTATATCTTCTATATAAACTTCTCCACACATTTCACTCTTCATAATTCTATCTTATTTAATCCATCTTAATTTAAATCATTATGTTTGTATCTTTTGCCCATTCTTTATTATCCCTCTATCTCATTCCTTATAATGAAAAAAAGAATTTCTCCTGAAATCACTAATCAGAGTATGATGCCTTTCTATCCTCCCCTAAATTAATTAGATTAACATTTATAATAACACCTAATACCCAATCTGATTCTGCTTGGTACATTCTATCTACTAATTTTTCTTTTAATAACAATAAAAACAGCGTAATAAATCAAAAATGTTTAAATACATAGTGCCCTCCTAAATACATAGTTGAGTAATAAATCTAAATATTAAATCTTATAACATTCCCATTGCCTTTCCCTTTAATATTTTATTACATTTTAAAATCAATCATCATTAAACATTTCAACATTTTAATTTCTTATTAATTCTTAAGCCATTCTAATTTTCTATTTCTAATACAGATGTTACAATACCATCTTATGTACCTTGCAAAATCTTTTTTAAAGAAATTGTACTTTACCCTTTGTCCCTAAAAAAAATTCCTCTTTTCCCATCTAATTTCAAAACTTTGTGGCTTTTCTCCGCCTTTCCCCTTTCTTTCTTCCCCACCAAATCTTCCTACCCCCCTTCTTCTAGCCTCTGCCTTGCTGGCATCCCTTCTCTGTTGTATTCCCTTTTTTTTTGTTTACTATCATTATATTTAATTTGCATCATATTTTTCTTTTCTTAAATGTTTTTTTAGATCTTAAGTCCTTCATTTTCCTCGCTTTCTTCCTTCCTTCTTTCTTAGTTAAATTTTAGGGATTCATTAAAGATGGCGTCTTCGTCTTCTTCTTGTTGTTCTTCTGCTTCCATCTGTTGTATTGTTTGTTGATAGTTAACCAGCGCCATTTCTAAAAATAGGAAGGCTTTTTCCATACCATCTTTACAGGCTGTTTTTGTTTGCTCATATTCTTCCCTCAGTTCCTCAAAAGAAAAAGCCATTATGGATCTTTTCTTTTCTTTTTCCTCTTTTCTTCTTACACCAACCAAGATATTTCAAAAAGAAGTAAAACAATCCCAAAATCCACAATCCTCAATCAATCCAAGCCAAGACAAAATTCTCCCTTTCCTTCCAGGGGTAGTATCAGACAAAAGAAAAAGAAAGTCCAAATCTGTATTTTGAAGCCTTATTGGAGTTATATTTCTGTCTTCAAATCCTTAAGGCATCTCCTCCAACAAAATCAAACCAGATGAATATATTTTTGTCCTCTCCCTTCCGACTTATCCCATAAAGCTAGTTTTACCTGAAAAAAACAGGTTTCTCAATATCCATTTATTAATTCCGTCGGGAGGGAGAATAAACTTTCCTTTCAGCACCTCAGAATTGCCGCTTATTTTCTCTTGTGGAAAGAATCATCCAAAAACCATCATTTCCAGGAATTAAATTAAATGTATCTTAGAGTCCTGGATCAACCAAGAAAACTTTCACTCTCAAAAGCTTTCTCCTCTTCCTCCTGCGCATACTTGCCCAGCTGCCGGCTTCTTTGTGGCGGCCATTGCGGACCGCCGCTGCACCGCCTTGGGAAAAGGGGTTCTGCCGGCCGGGGAGGGGGTCTGCAACACCCCAAACCCCTCCGGATCCCCCTATCTTCAGCTACCCCCTGCAGGGTAGCCTAGCTCCCGGACCCGTCCGGATCGGAGCACCAAAAGCGGCTAGCGCGGCAGGGATCGCTCGAGTCGCAAATCCCTGCCGCCGCGAAGCCGACAAACCGAAGTCGGACAGTGTACCTCATTCTTACAGATCACTCACTTTTGTATTCAGTCCTCATCCATTCTTGACACTATCTCTTGATCAATCACACACACACACACACACTCCCATTGCATCCAACTTTTATGTTTGTGCACTTCCATACAATAAAAAAAGCAGAAACGCTCTCGAGGCTATCATTTTCAGTTCTTTCACCAAATCTTCCTTCCTGGCAACTGGACAGATACTATCCACTATTTTACTACCAGTGTTCACAAACCGTCACATTTCTCCAACCATTTCCTCATCTTCAGTAAACACTGTACCAAACTAGGCAAATTCACCTGCTTGCTCATGGTTTTTTTTTTAACCATTTAAGAATAACCTGCAATAATTTGCCTCATTTTTCTTATCAAACATAACTGTCTTGGTTTTTGATGCATTGATTTTCAGATCAGACTCCTTGGGGTGCTATACGGCTTTCTAGCCTTTGCTGCAGATCAATCATTCATAGCCATCCAGGTGGCCTTGTCTGCCTACAAAAGTGCACGTACTTCCATGCCCCCAACCAGTATGCCTCAAAATGTTGCCGTAAGCATTCCTTGTGTATTCATTTAGAAGTACATTGGGAACTGTAGCTTTATTGCAGTCACAATGATTTGCAGAAAGAGAAAATTGCATGTCTCCTGCCCTGTACAGGTAGTTCTCAGCTTGCAACAGTTCATTTAGTGACCACTCAAAACTACAGCAGCACTGAAAAAAGTGACTTATGACTGTTTTTCACACTTAATGACCACTGTAGATACATGATCAAAATTTGAATGCTTGGCAACTGACTCCCGGGGTCAGGTGATCACTTTTTGCAACCTTCTGACAAGGTCAATGGGGAAGCCAGATTCACTTAACAACCATGTTACTAACTTAACAGCTATAGTGATTCACTTAACTGTGGCAAGAAAGGTCAAATAAAATGGGGCAAAATTCACTTAACAACTGTCTCGCTTAGCAAGACAATTTTTGGACTCAACTATGGTATAAAAAGCTGTATTTTGCTTTCTCAGAGTTTTGTACTGTTTGGCCAGTGACCAAACCCTATGTCTCTTCTCCATTCCTTCAGGAGTCTGAAGGAAACCTCTTTGGTGGAGAGTCAGAAGGAAATAAGCTCATCAAGGGTGGAAGTCAGGCTAGTCCTTAGAGGGAATAGGAGACTTGCCGGTATCTATCTTCTGCTGGCCCTGAATGTTTGGGTCTTGTCTGAGGATTCCTCCCTCTTCCCAAAGGTGCTTTTTCAAAAGGCAACTGGACTTCGTTTTCCCTTGAAAACATTGCGCTTCTCATCCAAGAAGCTTCTTCAGTTCTGACTGACCGCTTTATTGTGGCAGCCATTAAGCGAATCTGGTCATTATATGAACACCACAGTTAGTCAGAACTGAAGAACTTCTTGGATGAGTAGTGAAACGTCTTCAAATGAAAACAAGAAAGTCCAGTTGCCTTTTGAAAAAAACACATTTTGGGGCAGCCATGACCTGGATGACTGATCTCCATAGACATTCCCCCCTCTTGTAACTCTGATTTCCTTATTTTGCTCCTGCTCCAGACCATCAAGTGTTTGCTGATCCATCCCAACCCGGAATCCGCCCTAAATGAGGAAGCAGGGCGCCTCCTGCTGGAGAACTATGAGGAGTACGCTTCCCGAGCTCAGCTTCTAACCGAGATTCATGCCCAACCCTCCTCCGGCTTGCATACAAAGAACCCTGCTGAGCCTTGCTCCTCTTCAGCAGGTGCCTCCGGGGAGGGTCCCATGGCCAAGAAACACGCAGGTGACAGAGACAAGAAATTGGCTTCCAAGAAGAAGACTGACAAGAAGCGAGCCCTTCGGCGGCTTTAGGGGATGGGGGGGTGAGGTTTGAGGGTCCGAAACAGGCAGGTTGTGGGCATTTGGGGTTCCATAGTACATATTCAATCTCCTCTTTTCCTCTGCCACCTTCACTTTGAGACTGCAGTCCAACTTTGTCTTGCCCTTGTCGGGTTTTTCTTTTCAGTCTTTAAGTTATTTAAATTATAAAAGCAGAAAAATCTATTAAATGCCTTTGTTTTCTAAGGAAGGCTTTTAATGTACGGTTGTGCCATCATATGAAGCGGGGTGGGGACTGTGTGGAGGGCACCTTGTTTCCTCTTCTTAAAATGAAGGCCTTGAAAGCCCAAAAGGGCAGAACTCAGTTGAGGTGGGAAGAGGTACTTTTGTTCTTTGTTCTAGTTTGTTGCTATGATTTTCAGGTGTGGACATGAGGGCAGGTATATTTATAGAATTATGTGTCTTAGCTACACAGGTCAAAATGAGACTCTTATGTTTAGGAGTTGTGTAGATCTAGATGTTCAGGTAAGGGGAAGCTGGAATGGCTGTTCTGGGAATATCTGCTTGTCTATATGGCAGTTTGCTAGAACTGAGTGATCTCTGTTGAAGGGTACATTCATGCATTTAAAACATGGGTGTTTTAAGCAAAGAAAATGGTTCTCTGGGTCATTTTAGTGCAGGTGATTTTATGATAGCCCTCAGAGGGGCTTTCTGAGAAATGGCTGGCCAGAATTTTACACTTAAACATTAACTTGCAATGGCTAAGCTAATTTGTGAACTTGCTGGCCACAGAGGTGCAGTTCTGTGCCAGAGGTTCAGGACAAGATGAGCAGATAGGCCTATAAAACAATTGATGTTCCTATTTGCCCCATCCAATCAGCACTGAACAACATGAGGTAGTGTATTCTGCTTAGAAACCTAATACTTATTGCACCTAGTTTATTTGTACAGTATTTCTGTATCCATTCAGTACTCAACAATTCAGACCCTTTGTCATTGCCTACAAGTGCCATCACAGAGCAACTCAAAATCTGCTTGCCCTTGTCTTATTACCTAGTTTTTATTGATGCTTAAAAACTTTTATATAAATATTTTGTGGAATTTTCCCAAAGCAGCAAGTCCATCAAAGATTTTTTTTAACCTATTACTTTTCTGAAGTAAATATCCTATATGAATGGAAACAAATCAATAAAATTAAAATTTCAGTACCATTTATTCAAAATAAGAGTGTACATGTTTATGGTGCTGATTATTTTGAAATTGAATAGTTTTTGAAAGAAAACCACAAGATAACGGTGGAGTTCATTAGATCTAAGGGAAGGCTTAACAGGATTGGTGCCATTCCTGAACATTCCTCTCTTCATTTCCACATCTATCTACAACAGGTGTCCACCAGGCATTTTACTTGTGGACTTCAACTCCCAGAATTCCTCAGCCAGCTTTGCTGGCTGAGGAATTCTGGGAGTTGAAGTCCACAAGTCTTAAAGTTGCTAAGGTTGGACACCCCTGATCTACAATGAAGAATCACTTCAACAGTGAGATGGGTGGCATAAATAATTAACAAATAACTTCATGTATCAAGAGTAGAAGGAGTAGGGATTTTTTTCCATCAGTATCAAATTGATAGTTGATGTTTCTCATTGAGAATTCATACAGTCCATGTAGGGATTTATTTGACTTCAGTTGTGTCAAGAACGTTGAGGTGATTCCTGATTTGTCCATGGACCTCTTCAAGTGAACAGTCGTCCTGTAACTACAGAGAAGTTTGTTCATCATGCTTAAGTGTTGTTAATGAGTACCTTGCCAATTCAAGCTGGGTTCCTTTCCAGCTTGAGGAACACTGTTCCCTTGATCAGGCTCATCTGCATGGGAACTAGCGAAGCATATCAAGAAATCAAAATAAATTTTCTCACCACAGTTTATGCTGATGTATAACAGTGAAAGTTATTTTTGCCACCTAGTTTGCAATGCTTCTCCAAAGGGACATTGCAGTGCAGGGCCAGAAATAGGCCTCTAAAATGGTCCCAAAGCAGAAGCCATTGATCCATAATGTTAGGTTTTGAAAAAAGTTTTTCTCAGTCAAATGCAGATCACCCAATGAAAACTGGACCACCTAAGACACAATAGAAAATGCTTTTCACACAAAGAGTGATAATGGATGGTTACATTTTAAACTGAGCATATGAGATTCCCCCCCCCCCTTTTTTTTTAGATTTGGGGGATGGAAACCAGAAGTGATGTAGAAAAGGTGATGCAAAGTTGGGGGAGTTGTATGGTGAGACTTGTTTTTTTTAATGGTCTTTTTGTGTTCTGCATAGTTCCCATTTCAAAACAGCTGGAAAACTTAACTGGTTCAGCAGCCACAGAAGTTCAGAGTTCCCAAAAGTTCAAGCTGTGTGTTGTGTCCTCCAACCTAGATAGGCCTAAAAGGTAGGGGAAAATACCAGTGGTTCTGTAATTGTAAATGTGGATATCTCTACCTTTTTCTGAAGAAGCACTTGCATTGAGACCATGATTGTTGAACTTATCAGAGGCCAGCAGAGGGCAGTGCTGCATGTTGTGTGTGTGTACCTGTTTAGTCCAATATTATGCATTTTGAAGTAGGTGTAGGCTTTCTACCCTGCAGTAAAACAATGGGGGAAAATTACATTTCTTAAGAACCTGCTTGCTGCTGTTTTGGAATATTCAGTATTGTTTCTCCCACAAATCCTGAATCCAGAAAGCAGTTAGAAACACCAAAAGATCCTTAGCCAAATGAGTCCATTTCTGTTGCATCATCTGGGGCCTAAGTTTTAAGTGGCCCAGCCTCCCTTGATGATGGGTGTGCAAGGTGAGGCTTAGGCCTGAGTCAGAATCCAGCAGTATCAGCTGCCCTGCATTGGCTCCTACTAGTGTAGGTAGAAAACATTAGAAAGTAATACAAACTTTGCTTACCCTTCTCTACATAGGTCTCAGCTACACATGGATGTGCATGCACATATACGTCTGTCCTACTATGCATGTTCAGAGCAATAGTCCCACTTGATAGCTAGGGAGGGAGGGAATGTTGAGAGACCATAAAAATACTATGAGTATAAATTAGGGGTTGGAATTCTTTGCCTTGCAGGGTTGCATTTCTGTCAACCCCATTAGATGGATCAGACCAGGAAATCGACTCCACAGGAAGGCTAAAACTGCTTTGATTTACTATTTATTTATTTATTAAATTTATGTTGCCGCCTATTCACTCATGGTGACTCAAGGTGGCTTACGGAACATAAAAACCACATTTAAAACTATAAAATGAATTTAAAAAATCAAATTCCTGTGCATGGCTGGTTCCGGAATTCTGGGAATTGTCCACAGGTCATAAATGAGGCATAGTTGCCCACCCCTGATCTACTAACCTTGCAAAGTAGGTTATGCTTACCCAAGATCCCCTAATGAGTTTCACGATTGGGTGGCAGTTGAAGATATTCCTCTCCAGTCCCAATTCAAGATTTTTAATTGCTGTTTTCCATAGGTTTAACTCAATTTCAGTGGAAGGTGTTTTGAACCTGGAGCGTGCACCTAGAATTCATTCATGTAACTTTGAGACCACAAAGGATGAAATAAATTGAAATGAGCTCTGGGTAGATTTGAATCTTCTTTGCCATATTTTGAAAATGAAACACCCATTGTTTGCGCTCTCTTCTAGGGCAACTGCTTGCATTCCATTTTTAATCTTTCCACCAGGTGGTGCTTGCGGTCAAACTAAGGAATGAAAAGGAAGTTTTGTTGTATTACGGTAATTCTTTGTCATTTTTAAGAGCTGTTATTCGTAAACTTTGGGCATATGCAAGATGGAGGAAGAGGCTGGTAGGTGGAATTTCAGAGTGGAAAGGATTGGCTACACCTTTTCTCTCAACCTTGTCTTGACCACAACAAGCTCCTTACAACCATATTTACTACGCACAGGCAGATTAGTGCAGATCAACTCTTAACTTGCTTACGTTTAAAATTCATTGGAGGAAGATGGGACAAGCCTGCTTACATAAACCCTGCCTTACCTACAAAATCTTCCTTGTGTGAGGACAACATAAAGCCTTGGAAAGGCCCAAATTAGGTTAGCAAACTGCATAAGCTTGGTGCCTTTAATAGCTTCAAGGGCAAAGGGAGAAGGAAAATAAAAGGGGCTGGCTCCCTATATTGAAAGTTTTACTTCATTCTAGATCCTTTAGCTGGAAGAAACCAAAAAAACCCTGCCCAGATCTGGAATTTGTAACTGCAAGGAGACAACCATAAGCTAAGCTGGTTTGTTTATTTGTCAGAAGCGTCACAATTAAAATAGGGCATACTATGTGACATAAAATTTAAAACATAAAACTAAGCTGGTAAAAAGGCAAAACTATCCTTTAGATCTTGAAAAGCTTTACCTGCTAAATTTTGGTGGCTTCTGATGTTGCTATGGTAGATCAAACTCAGATTGGATGTGTGAGTGATGCAGTGGTACCTGGGATAGTAATATTCTTGAGGGATCAAGGATATTTGAGTGTGACCAAATGGCATTTAAAGCAAGGAGAGGCAGAATGTTGAGGTATTATGTGTCATTGCAGATGAAGAATGGAAGCAATAATCCATTTGTGATGACCCGGGGTGTGACACAAAAATAACCAAGTCACAAAAATAGAAGAAAATCCCTTTAATGCCTCCAACTTGGCCCCAATGTCCAATTATCCTAGGCAGGATATCAAATTCTTAAAACAGTTTACTGAGGGAGTAAATGCAGTCCGCACCCAAAGTAAAGTTAATTCAAAATAAAAAACCCAACACACCACACTGAAGGAATTGCTACAGCAGGCAAGGATGATTAATTGCAGAATTCTACCAGATAAGGCAGCAACCAGTTGGGAAGAAGCCAAAACACAGATAAGCTCAGACAAGAATGCACACTTTACTTCCAGCAACTTTGCCATGCACAGTTTGTCCTTTTAACCAGTCCTCCCAGCTGCAGCCCATCAAGGGGATCAGGGCCCTTCCTCCCCATAGACCACACCACTCATGTCTCTCCCTTATCCGCTCCTCCTGCGTGCCCTAGGATGAAGAGGGATGGGCCTGGGTCGTCCTCTGAATGCCCATCCAGCCTGTACCCTTCCCCAGTTTCCTCCACAACCACAGGAGCCACACTCCCACTCCTGTCAGCTGTTCCATCTCTCCCTCTGAGTCAGACTCCAGCAGGGGTATGACACCATTTGTGGTGATTTGGGCTCACTGGATAGCCCAGTTTAAAGTGGAGATGCTCCCAAGCTGGGTGAGCCCCTCCCATCAAAATGGATGTTTATGTTCTGAGGAAACATGTCCAGATGCCTGCAGTTGCAACTGAAAAAAAGTTGCATTAGGTCTTTCCATGTTGGCCCATCCAACCTCTGTTTGCAATCAACACAGCTTGCTGGCTGCCCTCCACAAGATGTGATAGATCCTGACAGATTTTATCCCCTTGATGCTGTTTTTGGACAATGTTGGAAGGTGGGTGGGTGGGGGAATACAGGTAATCCTTGACTTACGACTACAATTGAGCCCAGAATTTATGTTGCTAAGTGAGAAATTTGTTAAGTGAGTTTTGCCCCATTTTATGACTTTTCTTGCCAAATTTGTTAAGTAAATCATGGCAGTTTAGTCACACAGCTGTTAAATGAACTGGCTTCCCCATTGAGTTTGCTTGTCAGAAGGTCGCAAAAGGGAATCACATTACCCCAGGACACTGCAACCATCATAAATGTGAGTCAGTTGTCAAGCATCCAAATGTAAATCACATGACCATAGGGATGCTGCAACAGTCATAAGAGTGAAAAATGGTCATAAGTCACTTTTCACCGCTGTTTTAACCTTGAATGGTCACTAAATGAACTGTTGTACATTGAGGACTACCCGTAGTGTCTTAATACCAGGACAGCTAAGCAGAGTTGTCTCAATCATGGGCTAGGGATGAGGATGGGGCAATGTCCTCAGGTCACAGCAGAAAAAAGCACTACTGTGTTACATTTGTGCCACGGTGAGATTAAAGTGGAGAAAAGCTCTAAGGGGTGTCCAACCTTGGCAACATTAAGACTTGTGGATTTCAACTCCTAGAATTCCCCAGCCACTCATGGGCATGACGTGCTGGCTGGGGAATTCTTGGAACTGAAGTCAACATGTCTTAAAGTTGCCAAGGTTGGATAACATTGCTCCAAGTCATTTTTTCCTCAACTGGCTGTTTTCCACATGTTTGGTACTAGGAGCCCTTTGTCTTCAGCCAGCCCTTTCATAGAGGATGGGATGCGGTCCAAGATATCCAGAGGGCACTCAGTTGAGGTAAGCTGTCCTAAGAAGTCATCATACAATTTTATTGAGCTTATGGCATGATTCTATAAAAATAATTTGTGGTGTTCCTTAGAAGTGAGCTTGGTGCAGCACTATTAAATATTCTGATACGCAGCCCACTGTTGAGATACCTTGCAGCTACCAAATATCCACTGTCAGTTGATTTGTGAATATTCTCCTTGGTGAATATTCCTTTCAACTCAGCAGCCTTTATTGAAAAACACATCAACTTTGAATGTGCCCTATTTTATTACATCACCCCTGAAAAGTAACCCATTTCTTAAATACACAAGAAATAATGAAAATGTGAGAAATGAAGGGAAGAAACAGAAATGCATAAATATCTCCAGGATGATGGGGATATCCAGGCTACCTGTTCTGCTAAATAAAGCTGGAGGAAAGATTGTCAATGCATGTTTTAAATGCACCGTTTGGAAGGAAGAGGAAAAGAAAATATTTAGCTGAGAAGATTGCCTATGCTGATAAATCTCACACATGTAGAAATATCAATCAAAAGAAATATATCAGGAATTAGTAGAAGGTGAGTCCCATTGGTCTGAATGCTACTTTTG
>NW_028263002.1:0-58056 GCF_049901735.1 Notechis scutatus | reverse complement strand
TAAAAATGTGCTGTGTATGTTGAGCTGTCCAACAACTCTGAACCCTCCCACTTTGTGGGCTGCCCTTTGCTCCAGATCAAGCCTTTACTCAGAGTGGATCTGTGGTGGGATTCACTACTGGTTCTGTGAGCATGGCTTGGTGGGCATGGCAGAGGAAGGATACTGCAAAATTCTCCATTCCCACCCTACTCCAGGGGAAGGATACTGCAAAATCCCCGTTCCCTCCCCACCCTACTAACCTGCTTTCCAGCTCCATTCTCCTGTGCAGGGCAACAAAAGAAGACTCAGCCGATCAGCTGGGACTCAGGAGGCAGAGAATAGTTTGGGGCGGGGCCAGTCAGAGGTGGGATTTGCCAGTTCTCTGAACTACTCAAAATTTCCACTACCGCTTCTCCAGAACTGATCAGAACCTGCTGAATACCACCTCTGCTAAGAATCCCTTTTATTTCCTTCTCTGGCTCAAAACTCCCCATAGAATCACAGATAACAAAGGATCTCATCAAACAGTAGCAGATTTAGAAAACTTTTTGGGTCAAGAAGATAAGCTAACCCCGAGAAAAGATGAAGAGTTGGACTAAAAAAAAGTCACAAGAGTGAAGAATGTTCCATAAAATATTCCATAGATGTTTCATAAAAATTGAAGGAGGTGACCCTAACTGGTATCAGAGATCATCATTCACCATGAAGATATTGGGTTGTTTGCTCCATGCCAAGCGACTAATCTATCCCCTCAATGCAGAGTTTCATAAGCACAACCAACTAATGAAACAAAGGCCCCCACAGCCTTCCTCAAAGTGAGCAAAAATTTTTATCTTCCTACCTGCCAATTGAGCTGTACACCATTTTTTTATGGCATTGTCTCAGTATGAAGCACCTGATTTCATTTGGCCTCATTGGCATAATTCTTTCTGTGTGCTTGTGTACAACATCCATTTCCTTTAAGGTTTTAACTTTGGGCCACATTAGTTTACACTGGATGTTTCCTTTGCTTTGGTTACTTCCATTGGTTTGCCAAAGTTTGCAATGACAACTATGATTGGACAAACATCCTTCACTCTCATTTTCCACAGCATTCTTGCTCCTTCTAACAAATTTTTTATTCTATATTCCTCAGTAGGAATATAGTTTTTTATGTATAATTTTTTATTCTATATTCCTTCATGCCAGCTCAGGTGAATGAGTTTTACCAAAGAGCTTTCTGTGTCCTGTGTGACATTGCCCATTTTCTCTTCCATTCCAGCTTCATTCTTTCCTTCGAACCTCTCAGTTTTATAATAATTCCATCAATGGGGTCTATTTGAATGAGAATGGAGAGCTGGTAGCTGACCTGGACATTGTGAACACAGTGATTTTCCCCAATCTCTCTGTTAGCAAAGTGACAGTTGGAAATCTACAAAGAGTGGGATCCTTGGATTTTAAGTTGATGATGAACCAGAATGCTATTGCAAAGATGGAAATGCAGAACAAGGTGGGGAAAAGACTTTATTTCTGCTTTTTCTGAAGGTATTTCCAAGACGATTGCAGAATTGGAGAAGGGACAGACTTGATAAGTAATCTCTATTCTCCCAGAGAGAGATACATCTTCCTGTTAGATGTTCAAGTGTCTATGAGAAAAATATCCTTAACTATTCCAGTTAATTGTTTATCAAACTTCAAAAGGAAGCTGGATTTATATCATGGAACAAAGTAATTGATTTTGTCAAAGCAGAACTCTATTCAACTCTCTTTTCAGTAGGTTCATTGAGAATTTAAATTAAAAATTTAGTGGGAGAAAAATTAATAGAGAAGATAAATACAATTCTTTATTGGACAAGTGTGATTGGACACACAAGGAATTTGTCTTCACTGCATAACCTCTGTGTACATAAAGCTATAAGTGATAAATCATGATCATAGTCATCATAAAAATCATAAATCAAAAGATTCAATACTTGGTGAAAGTCATAGGATACTAAATAAGCAATTAACATAAATCATATTAGGAAACTAAATAAAATATAAAGCATAAAGATACAAGCAGCAAAGTTACCACCATAAGTAGAAAAGGAGATAGGTAATAGGAAATATGAGAAGAATAACAGTAATACAGCCTTACTAAACAGTTTGACAGTGTTGTGGGAATTAGTTGATTAGCAGAATGATGGCATGGGGGGAAAAACTGTCCTTGTGTCTAGTTGTTCTGGTATGCAGTGCCCTATAGCATCATTTTGAGGGGTGACGGATGTGAGGGGTCTGTAGATATTTTCACAGACCTCTTTTTGACTCATGCAGTATGCAGGTCCTTGATGGAAGGCAAGTTGGTAGCAATTGTTTTTGCTGAAGTTCTCGTTATCCAGTTGGAGTCTGTGTCTGTCTTGTTTGGTTGCAGAGCCAAACCAGTCAGTTATAGAGTGCAAATGACAGACTCAATAATTCATCTATAGAACTATATCAGCAGCTTGAGCTTTCTTCATTGGTTTAGAAAGAACATTCTTTGTTGTGCTCCTTTGATGACATTTTTGATATTAGATGTCCATTTTAAGTCTTGAGATATGATAGAATCGAGATACTTGAAGATCTCTACTGTTGATACTGTGTTGTCTAGTATTGTAAGAGGTAATAGCATAGGAGGGTTTTTCCTAAAATCTCCCATCATTTCTATGGTTTTGAATGTGATTAGTTCAAGATTGTTCTGATTGCACCACAAGGCTAGTTGTTCAACCTGCCATCTGTATGCAGATTTAGCAACGCTAAACCTTGAATTGGAGATCCCCAACCTTTTTATTTTACCTAATTTAGGAAATAAAATAATTCATGTAATGGATATTATTCCCCCCCTCTTTCTGGCAAGCCCCTGCCTCCTTCCAGGTGTGTGGAAAGCTGTCCTCCTGGTTTAATGAAGGTGGCTCAGGAAGGGAAACCCATCTGCTGCTACAATTGTTGTCCTTGTGCAGAAGGAACCATCTCCACCCAGGAAGGTGAGTGACAGCAGGAGAAAGGGACAGACTTTGGGGAGGATCAGAGATCCTGAGATTTTCCATGAACAATTATTTTGAAAGGCTTGGCTGGGGTGGGTCCAATCTCTTTGACTCTTGAGCAACATATACATTCAGAAGTGGGATTCAGCCGGCTCTCACTGGTTCATGTGAACTGGTTGTTAACCTTTTGCCCAATTTGGAAAACTGGCTAATCCCACCTCTGGCTGACCCCACCCATCTCGCCCCTCCCTGGAGTCTCTCCATGTGCCCCATTTTGGCTTCCAGGTTGGTGCAGGACACCTTCCAGGCCTAAAACCCCTGCTCTAGGGTGAGTTGGGAATGGATATTTTTCATGATCATTACTGTGTGAGTTGGGAATGGGGATTTTGCATTATCATTATTTTGGGGTCAGTTTGGAATGGAGATTTTGCATTATCATTACTGTGGAGTCAGTTTGGAATGAGGGTTTTGCATTATGATTGCTCAAAAGTAAGTAGGAACCAGTAAAAGAGGAATGGAAAAATCCCTACCTGTAGATCAGCATTTTTCAGTCTTGGCAAATGTAAGATGGATGAACTTTATGCTGCCTGGGGAATTGAAGTCCATGCACCTTAAAGTTGCCAAAGTTGAGAAGTGTGGGTCTACACTAAAGTTTAGGATTTTCCATTCCTGTTTTATTTAGAATTTGGTGCAATTAAATAAATCAGTTGTGGTCTCATTAACAGTGATTACGAACCATTACGAACCATTACTGGACTTTTTGTGAGAAACTGAAATTAAAAGTTGATCTGGGCTTTGATGTTTAAATAAGGGATTATGGAAATAATGTAGACAAATGTTAATCTTAGAGTAAAAGTTTGATATATTTTTTACTTATATCTGTACCAAATAAAGTTGAGAGTCATTCTTTTTCAGTTTTCCTTCTTTCACTCTTTTTCTTTCCTGAACCTTTTCCCCCCCAAAACTTTTTTATTTGTTTATCCCTTAGCTTTGTATTTGTTATGTTTGAAGGATCAAATACTCAGCCATTATAATTCTACATTCCTTATTTACAGAAATTATATCAAAATTTAGAATGAAATCCACTGGGAGCCATGTCATATAATGCAAGTTCTGAGTTCCTCTAACCAAAAAGTGATTATCAATAGAAGAGAATATTTGTAGCTCAGGGTTGAACTGTGGGTTATATATTTCCTGAGGCTGACATTGCAGAGGTTCTGCTGGAGGCTCCTCTTAAAGCAATTTTCAAACTTGTGGTCCTTGGAGAAGGGACGGGAGGGGTGAGAGTTGACCCTGAAGATTACATATGTGTAGCCATGTTTTATTATAGTCATTTTTATTCTTTCTTCGCTTCTTTATTATTGTATAAAAGGGACTGTGGGTATTGAGGCTTGCCACATTCTAGCAACTGGGAGGAGGGAGCATAGATAAGGGGGGATTTTTTGGCTGGGTGAAATTCTTTTCCTGTGGGAATAGAGAGTGTGTCTGCAGCTGCCTGAAGGTGAAGTCTGGCATCATCGGGCAGATGAATTGTAACCTGATTGGAGAATGTGACTATGGGGGGAAGTTTCAAATGTATGCTTTTACTGGGTAAAATTCCGGATTTGGTCATATCCAAAATTACACCAAACCTTGCCAATTTGATGTGTTCCTAATAAAAAAGACTTATTGGAAGATGTTTCTCTTTCTGATAAAAAAAAATGAGGAATACATTTTGATGTCCTCACTCTATATCCAACTCATCTTCAAGGGCCACTCCACCTAAAATTTCCTTCTCCATGGCAAAGTTAGTGTTTATCATTTTCATCTACCATAAGCTGCATTAAGTGATCCTTCACATGTACTTAATTCCACTATCTATCTCATTGGTGCATTGACAAAAGGCTGGGCTCCAATTTGCAAGAGATTCAGCAGTGGACAGGTAAAATGGTGAACTGCTTTTGTTTCTTGAATCCTTTCTTCCCTTCTATTCTCTCAACCAGTTCATTGATAAATTGGTAACAGTAAAAAAGAAAGAATATTAAGATGTTCTAGCTGGAGGGAAATAAAGAAATATATTGATTTCACCTACACCCAATCATTCACACCAAAAACAAGTTTACCTAAACAATGCACTTGATTAGAGGACATGTTAAATGGAGACCCTCTTCTTGCTCTTTTTCAGATGCAGACAAATGTACCAAATGTCCAGATGATCAACATCCAAACATCAATCGAGTTCACTGTATCCCCAAGATTAAAAGTTATCTTTCTTATAAGGAAAATCTGGGCATTATCCTGACTGCCATTGCCTTGTTCCTCTCTTTAACCTCAGGCTTTGCCTTGGGGATCTTCATTAAATTCATGGAAACACCCATTGTCAAAGCCAACAACCGGGATCTCTCCTACATCCTTCTGGTCTCTCTTCACCTTTCCACTTTGACCTCCTTCCTATTCATTGGCCGGCCAAGGAGGGTGACTTGCCTCCTCCGACAAACAGCCTTCAGCATTGTCTACTCAATTGCCATTTCTTCAATCTTGGCCAAAACAATCACGGTGGTGTTAGCCTTCTTGGCCACAAAACCAGGGAATAAAGTGCAGGGATGGTTGGGGAAGAGCTTGGCCAACTCCATCATCCTTTGTTGCTCTGGTGTCCAAGCTGTCATCTGCAGCATCTGGTTGGGAACATTCCCCCCATTTCTTGACTCTGACATGCACTCCCAACTTAGAGAAATCATCCTACAATGCAATGAAGGTTCTGCCACCATGTTTTATGTAGCCCTTGGGTATATGGGCTTCCTGTCTGCTATCTGCTTCACAGTGGCTTTCCTGGCCAGGAATCTCCCTGGGGCCTTCAACGAAGCCAAGCTGATCTCCTTCAGCATGCTGGTCTTCTGCAGTGTCTGGGTATCCTTTGTGCCTGCCTACTTGAGCACCAAGGGGAAGTACACCGTGGCTGTTCAGGTCTTCTCCATCTTGGCCTCCAGTGCTGGACTCTTGAGCTTCATCTTCATCCCCAAGTGCTACATTATTATTTTTAGGCCAGATTTGAATACCAAAGAACACTTGATGTCAAAATAAAATTAAAAAATGACTTTTAGAAATCTGTTATTTTTCAGAAATGTCATTTAGTAGGCTTGATTAACAGGTTTTGACCATTTAATGTTTGTTCATTTATTTATTTTTATGACATTACCCATACTTACAACTGATAATCCATTTAAACAATGATGGAAGATATTTCCAAGTTTTTATGGAAGGGGAACTGTCACCCCAGGAAGCTTTTTTTTCAGAAAAGAAATGGTGGTGAAGCCGGACTGGTAGGCATATGGCAAAGTTCTATTTTTCAACTCTGGTGGCCCTTTATTAAAATTGAGGGAAGAACTTGAATCAGAAGGTTATTTGCCATCAAATAAAATACCAAGAACTAAAAGAAAGATTTCAATTGGATAAAAAGAGTTATGAGTTTGATTTTGTTAAAAATGAACTGGAAATCTTACTGTGTGGAATTGATAAACACTGTCAGCATTCCAAGTAACAACCTCCATATTAAAAGTCTCTGATACTGTCATCTTCTCAAAGGTCCATTTTATTAGAGATGTGATATTGGCACATCTGAGGAAAACCCGAATCTGAAATTTCCGGGTTTTCCCTAGCCCAAAGAGAATCCAAAATCCAACCCCTACACCCAATAGTTCCTCACATGTTCCAATCATTACTTCATTCCAACTGAAGACTATCCCCAGGAACTCCCCTCCAGGTGCAAGGTTACATGTCCTTGACTCTCTGAGAAAGGAATGTTGTGGTGGCTAATCTTCCACGGCTCCTTGAAACCCCCTCCCAAATTTCCAGGCACTGAATGTGGCAGCCCAGAAGCCTCAAAGAAAAATGGCTTCCAAGCTGACAGCCCCCCATCAGGTGAGAATCACGTCCTGGAATGAGAAACAATCAGGGGGTTAGTTCAATCAGCAAGCAATTAGCCACCTCTCCCCCACCCCAGGAGGACCCTTTGGCTTCTCTGGGAATTTATCATGGAACTGCTTTACTAGGGCATCCACTTTGACATCCCAGCTCTTAACCCAAGTAACTTCTCACAAAGGATACCCCTTCCAATGAACCAGCTACCAAAATCTGCCTCTATGCAATTTAGAATCTAGTTTTTTTTTCACTGCATAATGGGTTTCACCCTGTACCAGAATCATTTTGTGGTACACAGCTGCTGGCTGTGGCCTCAGTCTTGAACTGACAGCCAGTTTTAACAAGCTATTATGTATTTTTCCCTAGTATTCGAGGGAGACTTAATTGTGCTTCGTGAACACATGCAGGTGTAAAAAAACCTTAAGCTGTCCCACCCAGAGAGTTGAAAAGTGCTGCACATGGGTGCACAGTGTTTGAAAAGCCTCTTTTTCCTGCTTTTTCAATCTCTGCTGTGCTGCGCAAAGCAGCCAAAGTTGAAAAAGCAGGAAATAAAGGACAGGTAAGAGCCCGGGCGGGCGGGCGGACCAAACAGCAGCAAACACAGAACTGGTTCAGTGTCTGCTGCTCTTCAGAGCTACCAGTTCTATAGAGCCGGGCAGAACCGGTAGCATCCCACCCCTACAATGGGGGCAGCTACTTTGGATTTTGTGGGTTGGATGAACCCTCTGGCTAAATTGGCATCAATGTACTCTCTCAATTCAGTCATTTCTTTTGGGGTCATCGAATACATTTTAGGCTTGCGTAGCTTAGCCCATGATTCAATTTCAATTGTGCAATCGGAAGGGTGGTGGGGGCGAGAGAACATGGCAATCCTCTTCACAAAAGACAGCGGCCAGGTCTTAGTATTCTTTGGGGACCTGGGCGCAGCTGGACAGCATCACTACAGTGGTTTCTGCTACTTCCAGTGGTTTGGGGCTAGTCGGTGACTGACAGCTCTCCGGAGGTATTGGCACAATAAGGTGCTGATGTCTATTCCAATTTTTCTGTAGTCATCTTTCCCTTTGTTCCTTGGGGCCCACTTGTCCAACCAGGCTAGCCCCAATATAACAGACTCAGTCATTTTCATTTATTTATTTTATTTATTTATTTATTTGATTTGTCAATTGTTTACAAGATAATAAGTACAAGTGTATACATAGTTGTGAATATATGAAATGGGTACATATAAGAAAAATAAAAGAATAAGAGAAACAATAGGACAGGGACGGTAGGCACGTTGGTGCGCTTATGCACGCCCCCTACAGACCTCTTAGGAAAGGGGTGAGGTCAATAGTAGACAGTCTAAGGTTAAAGTTTTTGGGGTTTGGGGAAGAGACTACAGAGTCGGGTAGAGTATTCCAGACATTGACCACTCTATTGCTGAAGTCGTATTTCCTGCAATCAAGTTTGGTGCGGTTTACTTTGAGTTTGTATCTGTTGTGTGCTCTTGTGTTGTTATGGTTAAAGCTGAAGTATTCATTGACAGGTAGGACATTGCAATGTATGATTTTATATACCATGCTTAAGTCGGACCGAAGACAGCGTAATTCGAGGTTTTCTAGTTTTAGAATTTCGAGTCTGGTGGCATAAGGTATTCTACAACGGGTAGAAGAGTGGAGAACTCTTCTTGTGAAATACTTCTGGACTTTCTCAATTGTGTTAATATCACATACGTAATAAGGATTCCAGACTGATGAACTGTATTCGAGTATTGGTCTAGCAAATGTTTTGTATGCTCTGGTTAGTAGTGAGATATTACCAGAGAAAAGCAACGTAGGATTAGGTTAACAACTCTTAATGCCTTTTTGGCTATGTAGTTGCAGTGGGTTCTAGCACTTAGATCATTAGAGGTGAGTATTCCCAGGTCCTTTACAGAGCTTGGGTCATCAACAAGATCTTGACTATTCAGCTTGTATTTTATTTTCTGATTTTTTTTACCAATATGTAAGACAGAGCATTTATTTGTTGAGATTTGAAGTTGCCATATGTTAGACCATTCAGATACATAGTCTAGGTCTTTTTGTAGGGTAGTAGTATTGTCTGTGGTATTGAACAGCTTTACATCATCAGCGAAGAGAACGCAATTGCTCTTAATATGATCACAGAGGTCATTTATGTAGAGTATGAAGAGAGTTGGTCCTAGAACACTGCCTTGGGGAACACCACTATTGACAGGTACTGGATTTGATAGGGCGTTCCCGATTTTGACCATTTGTTGTCTGTTTGACAGGAATGCTTCTATCCAGTTATTCAGTTGTCCAGAGATACCATAAGATTTTATTTTTAGGAGTAGTTTGTCGTGTACCACTGAATCAAAGGCTTTGCAGAAGTCTATGTAGATTGCGTCTATTGCTTTGCCCTGGTCGAGTTGTGTAGTCCATATGTTTTTGCAGTGTAAGAGTTGCAGATTACAGGATAGTTTTTTTCTGAAACCAAATTGTTTATTGGAGAGTAGGTTGTTTGTCTCTAAATGGAGGATGATGGATTGGTTAATAATTGATTCCATGACTTTACAGGTGACGCAGCATAAGGAGATTGGTCTGTAATTTTCAGAGCTACCATGAATTGTATAAGTTCTTGGTGTCACCCCATCTCCATCCTAACAGGCTCAGTGATTAGGGTATCAGGGGCTCCACCTATCAGGGTCCCATCCAAAGTGGATTGGCCAGACTAGGGGTTTTGTCTTTATTTTTAACTGCTCAATGATGGGGAACCCGATTAAGCACCTGGTGCAGCCCGTATCTATCATTGCTTCCACTTCCCCTTGAACCCTGGTCTCTGGCATACTAGCCTAACTTTAACAGTGAAAGGGCAGGTGGCTTCACTCACCATGGGGTCATTGTCCTGACTAGCAGTTCTGGAGTGAGTTTCTCTAGTAGGAAGTTCCTCGCCTTCATTTGTGAGAGGGGGAACCTCTATGATTTGTCAGGTGAATTGGCTTGCTTGGGGTCCTCCTTCCTCTGGTCGCTGAGGGAGGTTGAGGTTGAGGTGCAGGAACTAAGCACTCAGATGCTCAGTGCACTAGTTGACCGCATCAGTAGCATTTAATTATGTTAGGCTGTTGGGCCAATGGTGGTTCAGGCAGCTTCACTGGGGCTCGTTGGCCCAGGGGTCTTCTTGCCTGCTTCTTCGGGTTTGCGGTGAGGATTGATTTCCCGATCCATTGCCACGGCCACACTGTACCAGTCCTGCAGACGGTTTGTTACCCCTTGGATGCCAAATGTGTTTCTAATTTCTGGGTCTATGGCTTCCTTGAAATAATGGATAAGGATTGATTCAGGCCAGTGTCTAAGGTTTCCAGCTACTTTTCTGAAATCCCAGACAAACAGGGGGACAATTCTCCTGTTTCATAGTCTTAATCAGGGCTTCGTTTTCATTCTTGCGGTCTGTGTCTTCAGATCTAACCTGGAGTTGCTGGATGAATTCATTGGCATTGTCTAGCTCAGCAGCCCCTTCGTCCTGTGGTGCATTGGCCAGGAACCTTAGACACTGGCTTGAATCAATCCTTATCCACTATTTCA
The DNA here is from genome assembly GCF_049901735.1 of Notechis scutatus. Lineage (NCBI taxonomy): Eukaryota > Metazoa > Chordata > Lepidosauria > Squamata > Elapidae > Notechis > Notechis scutatus. The sequence goes on along the minus strand of NW_028263002.1, from coordinate 47,642 downwards.
AGGAGGCCTGAAATACAAATTTTTTAAATTTTAGACCATCTTCATCTTTGCCTTAGCTATTTAGCTATTCACACAATCTTATCCTTTTTTCTCAATCCTTTCCTCTGAGTCCAACTTTCAATAAGTGGAAAATCTATTCCAACTACTAGTTACACAGCAAGTTAAGAATAACTCCTGCCTGTTCTTTTCTTTGTGCCTTTACTTTGATCTTGACCCATGCAACCATCTCAGTCTGCCCCAATACACTTGTAAGTAGTGTGATTATACCTTTTTTTTTTTTTTTTACTAAATGAGGCCATTGGGATTTGAGCCTGCTTTGATGGGAGATACAGATGTGAGCCAAGAGGAAGAGGAAGATAGGGCATTGGGGTTTGAACCTGCTTTGCTGGAAGTTTCGGAATCCTCATCCTCTCCAGGACCTTCCTTATTAGCTATACCTGTGTCAGCAGATAATCAGGAGAACGTGCCAGAGTCCTTGGATGAAGATCAAACCGAAGAATCTTGGTTTGATGCAAGGAACAGACGTAAGCAGAAATGTCAAGCACAAACTGGAAGGAGACATCGAATCAGGGACTGAGGAAAGAGACTGACACACCCCTCAGGGAATATAAGGAGGCGTGTTAGCTTTGAATCCCCATTCCGGTCAAACTTGTTAATTTGCGTCTGCACTTTGGACAAAGTATTCTGTTTGCCATTCGTCTCTGATTTATAGTTCTGCTCGTTATCAGAATTTGCAGACAGCTTCTGGGAAAACTGCCAACGACGAATTCAGCCAAAGGAAAGTTAACTCTGTTGTTCCTGATATTGTCTGTTCGTGTTTTTTCCTTTGGACATTTGGATGCTCATCTCGTGGCCACAGGTGAGACAGAAAATACACACACACACACACACACACACACACACACACACACACACAATCTCTCTATATTAAATCTAAATTGGTTTAGAACTGATTTTAAAATTCCTTATGCTGGAAATGGAATTTCATTTCTCATCTGTTCTAGAAATATAATTTTTGGGATCACAGAGAGTCAAGATAGTGACAGTTACAAAATGTACAGATTTTTTTTTCATTTACAGTCTGTGTCTTTTCTTTAATGTATTAATGTAGATAATTTAAAAAATGGATATAATCTTTTTCCTTGACACAATGTTACCCCTAAGATTCTTTATACACTGCTCAAAAAAATAAAGGGAACACTTAAACAACACAATTTAACTCCAAGTCAATCACACTTCTGTGAAATCAAACTGTCCACTTAGGTAGCAACACTGATTGACAATCAATTTCACGTGCTGTTGTGCAAATGGAATAGACAACAGGTGGAAAGCATAGGCAGTTAGCAAGACATCCTCAATAAAGGAGTGGTTCTGCAGGTGGTGACCACAGACTACTTCTCAGTTCCTATGCTTTCTGGCTGATGGTTTGGTCACTTTTGAATGCTGGTGGTGCTTTCACACTAGTGGTAGCATGAGACGGAGTCTACAACCCACACAAGTGGCTCAGGTAGTGCAGCTCATCCAGGATGGCACATCAATGCGAGCTGTGGCAAGAAGGTTTGCTGTGTCTGTCAGCGTAGTGTCCAGAGCATGGAGGCACTACCAGGAGACAGGCCAGTACATCAGGAGATGTGGAGGAGGCCAATTGAGGGCAACAACCCAGCATCAGGACCACTACCTCCACCTTTGTGCAAGGAGGGACAGGAGGAGCACTGACAGAGCCCTGCAAAATGACCTCCAGCAGGCCACAAATGTGCATGTGGCTGCTCAAACGGTCAGAAACAGACCCCATGAGGGTGGTATGAAGGCCCGATGTCCACATGTGGGGGTTGTGCTTACAGCCCAACACCATGCAGGATGTTTGGCATTTGCCAGAGAACACCAAGATTGGCAAATTTGCCACTGGTGCCCTGTGCTCTTCACAGATGAAAGCAGGTTCACACTGAGCACATGTGACAGATGTGACAGGGTCTGGAGACGCTGTGGAGAATGTTCTGCTGCCTCCATCATCCTCCAGCATGACCGGTTTGGCAGTGGGTCAGTAATGGTGTGGGGTGGCATTTCTTTAGGGGGCCACACAGCCCTCCATGTGCTCACCAGAGGTAGCCTGACTGCCATTAGGTACCAAGATGAGATCCTCAGAGCACTTGTGAGACCATATGCTGGTGCAGTTGGCCCTGGGTTCCCCTAATGCATGACAATGCCAGACCTCATGTGGCTGGAGTGTGTCAGCAGTTCCTGCAAAATGAAGGCATTGATGCTATGGACTGGTCCGCCCATTCCCCAGACCTGAATCCAATTGAGCACATCTGGGACATCATGACTCGCTCCATCCACCAATGCCATGTTGCACCACAGACTGTCCAGGAGTTGGGGGATGCTTTCATCCAGGTGTGGGAGGAGATCCCTCAGGAGACCATCCACCACCACATCAGGAACATGCCCAGGCATTGTAGGGAGGTCATGCAGGCACGTGGAGGCCACACACACTACTGAGCCTCATTTTGACTTGCTTTAAGGACATTACATCAAAGTTGGATCAGCCTGTAGTGTTTTTTTCCACTTTAATTTTGTGTGTAACTCTAAATCCAGACCTCCATGGGTTGCTAAATTTGATTTCCATTGATAATTTTTGTGTGATTTTGTTGTCAGCGCATTCAACTATGTAATGAACAAAGTATTTAATAAGAATATTTCATTTTTTTTAAAAAAAACAAGTTTTATTAATTTTAAAAACAAACACAAATACATATAACATAAGACATAACATAAAGAAAATAAAAAATCATCTTTTCTGAAGGTTGCTCAATCCCGGGTCAAAACTCTTTATACAGACACAACTTCAAATTCATATTCATTTTATATATCATTCATATCTTATTACCATCTTCACTTTTATATATAGTTTCTTTTCTCTCTTAAATTCTCTTAATTTTATTTTATTCATCTCATCTCAGTTCAAATCATAATATTTATTATTCTTTGTCTGTTTATTTCCAGCTATCCATTTGCTTTCTTCCTTAAAATAAAATAAAAAAACTTCTCCTGTCCACTAATTGGAGTATAACGCCTTTACCTCTTTCCTCTACATTTATAATATTTAATATAAAACACCTAACTTACATTGGGATCCTGCTTGGTACATTCAAAAATTATACAATATTATCACTACCAGAACTAATCTATTCATTAATATTCATATTCTTTTATAACAGAAAAAACTTAGCACATTGCTTTTCAATTAATTAACATACTTTTGTGGGAGGACCTACTTTCCAATTATTCTCCCCCACATCACATATTTTAAATCATTATTTCATTAAGGTAATCCTCCTTCTCCTCCTCTCCCCAACATTCTTTTATACCTTAACCATTTTATCCATTCAATTTAATATCATATCTTTTTAATAATAGTTATATTTTCCACAGTTATTCCCCCCCCCCACATCGTATCTCCAATCTTTATTTCATAAAATGTTCCCCTTTCCTTAACACCAATTTCACTAAGTTATATTAAATATTTTATCACATTTTAAATTACACTTTATTTCCAACCTTCTAAAAGTTATTTCTAAGTACAAATATAAAAAACAATCTTGTGTACCTTTAGAATCCCTTCATCAATAAGATTACCCATTGTCTCTAAAAAATATTTGTTTCTTTACATCTTGCTCTCTACTACTGAGGCCTCTCATCCCTTTTCTCCCTTGCTTGTTCTTCTCTCTGTCCTCATTACCCCTTCGTCTCTCCACCTCTCTTCCTCTCCAGCTTCCTCCCCTCTGCAGTTTTCTAACATAATACCTCCTTTTCATCTTATTTTTCTTTTTTTGGATTGCTTTTACAGATCTTAAAGTCTCCTTTTCCTTTTTCTCCTTCTCCTTTCTTTGCCCAGCCAAAGTGACTTGTTCCTCCAAGATGGCTTCTTCTTCCTCCAAATCTTCTTGGTATTCAATCCCTTCCATGTAAGCATAAACCGCCATTTCTAAATACTGACACAGAATATCAAAAACATCCTTCCCTTCTCGCTTTTCCTCTTGAATTTTTTGACGTAAAAGTTCCAAATCATCCACAAATGATGTCATTGTGAAGAGAAAAAGTTTTCCCAAACAACCACCCAGATGTTTTTAATCAAAGATAATTTTCAAAAGTAATAAAATCACCAAGCAGTCCAAGTAGATCATTTCTTTAGGCACCTTCTCCTTCCTCAATTTCTCTTTCTGGGGTTAAAATTGGATCACAAAGTTGCACTTAATATATATCTTCAGAAGCCTTGTTAATATTTATATCTCCTTAAAATTCCAGGCATACTCCTCATTTCCAAATTATAGTCCAGCTTTCACTCTCCCTTCCCACTCACAGCATAAAAAAAGAAAAAAAATTTAAAAGTTTTTTTTTTTTTAAGAAAGAAAAAAATCATTCAGAAATCCTTATCTCTTCAGTGTTTAATTACCTGGATTTTCAGATTTCTCTTACTGTTCCACAGCTGTCACGTTAGGAAGGAGAGTGAAAAGAAAAAAAAAACTTTCCCTTTAAGAGTTCTATCCGCGGCTTGTAACTCTCTCTGGAAACAATGTAGCAACTTCTCCAACAGTTTTCCGATCCCCGGAGGTTCCTTGCTTAGCAACTTTATCCCGGACCATAGGCAACTCTCACGATTCTACGATTCTCTTCCTCCTGCACATTCTTATCCGTCTGCAGGTTTCTTTGAGGCGGCCATTGCTGACCGCCGCTCCTCCGCCTAGGGAAAAGGGGGTTTAGCTGGCTGGGGAGGGGGTCTGCGACACCCCCTACCCCCTTTCCATATCCCCCCTGTCTTCAGCAGCCCCTACAGGGCAGCTATATCCCCCAAATCCAAGTGGATCGGGGGAACCTAGTCGATGAGCCCGGCAGGGATCGCGCTGGATCGCGGAACCCTGCCGCCGCCGAAGCCTCGCAAACAGGAAGTCCAATAAGAATATTTCATTCATTCAGATCTAGGATGTCTTATTTTTGTGTTCCCTTTATTTATTTTTTTCAGTGTATATTCATGTATAGTCTTATCATGATATTGGTTACATTGTGTGTAAGCATAATTCTTGGGAATGTGAAATCAAAACCAAAGGTATTTTTAAAACAGTGTAATAGATTTTGAGGTCTACTTTTTTGTTTTAAAAAAATCATTTTAAAAAGGAATTTTTCAGCCTCTGCTGCAATTTTATCACAATTCCATAATTTATTCCTGGGGTAATAAGAAAAAGGTTGCAGGTGGAATTTCTTAAAATATGAAATACCAAAATAAATTGTTTTGTGATGAGAAATCCTAATGTACACACACACAGGCGTGCACGCACACACATTGTTATTTTACTTTTAATACAAGCTTCTCCTTTGTGTTAAGATCTGGCCTCAGGATAATACTATAGCACTTGGGGATGAAGATGCAGCCCAACAGCCCAGCACTGGAGGCCAAGATGGAGAAGACCTGCACAGCCACCATATATTTCCCCTTGGTGCTCAGGTAGGTGGGTACAAAATAGTAAACAGTGCACTCATAGTAAACAGTTATAAGCTCAGTTCTTCAAACTTGTTACTTGGCATATTTGGGTGTCAAGTTCCTTTTTATTTATTAATTTTTTATTGTACATTTTTCATTATTATTCATCACATTTCCCATTTTGCAACAGCAGTGTACTGGCTATATCAAGTCCTTTTTAAATATACATCATAGTATACACCTTGATTGTAACTATTATTCTCATAGTCATACAGTATAGTTTCTTTTAAATAAATAGTATTGTCTCATAATTATAACTATTATTTTCATAGTTGTACCATAACACTCTATTGCATTTATCACTCTAATACTCTTTAAACTATATTCATGTATAATCCGAAAGTGATATTGCTTACAATGTGTGTAAACATAATTCTTGGGAATGTGAAATCAAAACCAAAGGTATTTATAAAACAGTGTAATTCTTATTTTACTTTTAATACAAGCTGCTCCTTTGTGTTAAGATCTGGCCTCAGGATAATAATATAGCACTTGGGGATGAAGATGCAGCCCAAAAGCCCAGTGCTGGAGGCCAAGATGGAGAAGACCTGCACAGCCACCATGAATTTCCCCTTGGTGCTCAGGTAGGTGGGTACAAAAGAGATCCAGACACTGCAGAAGACCAGCATGCTGAAGGTGATTAGCTTGGCTTCATTGAAGGCTCCAGGCAGATTCCTGGCCAGGAAAGCCACTGTGAAGCAGATGGCAGCCAGGATGCCCATGTAGCCCAGGGATCCATAGAACAGGGCAACAGACCCTTCCTTGCATTGCAGGATGATTTCTCGAGGCTGGGAATGGAAGTCAGAGTCAGGGAATGGAGGAGAGACTCCTAACCAGATACAGCAAATGAGCATTTGAATCCCAGAACAAGAAAGGACCAGGGAGTTGGCCAGAGTCTTCCCCAGCCACCTTCTCATGTTGCTGCCTGGCTTTGTGGCCAGGAAGGCCAACACTACTGTGATTGTCTTGGCTAAGACTGAAGAGACAGCTGTTGAGAAGACAATGCTGAAAACGGTTTGACGGAGAAGACAAGTGGGTTTCCTTGGCTGGCCAACGAAGAGAAAGCAAGTCAGAAAGGAGAACAATAGCGAAATGAGGAGGATGTAAGAGAGGTCCCTGTTGTTGGCCTTGACTATTGGAGTTTCCAAGTATCTAATGAAGATTGCTAAGACAAGCACGGTGGTTAAGGACAAGATCAGGGCAAAGGAAGCCAAGATGTTCCCCAGAAGCTCTTTGTAAGTTAGGAAGGTTGTGATCTTGGGGATACACTGATCTCGTTTTTCATTTGGATGCTTATCCTCTGGGCATTTGGTGCATTTTTCCACATCTGCAAATAAGAGAGACGAGAGAACCATGGTTTATCTATGTTTTGCAATGTTGGCTTTTTTTTTCTCCTTCGGTCACCCTTATCTTCCATAAAGACATCATCTCTCAGATTGGTCTATTTCCTCAATTTTGATTTTGTTGTTTGTTTATATTTTTCCCACCAATCAATGTCATTTACACCTTTTATCTGAAAATCTCTAGGATATGTACTTGAAAACATTCTCTTTTGTGTGACTCAGGGGTGGGATCCAAAACTTTTAGCAATGGGTTCTCTGCTGGTTGTGGGTGGGTGTGGTCATGGTAGGCATGGCCTTATTGGCCTCATGCACCACAGCAAGGGGCATTTTTGCCCTCCCCTGGCTCTGGAGGCTTTCCTCGAGCCTTCAGGAGGGTGAAAACGGCCTCTCTGGGCTCTGGAGACTCTCTGGAAGCTAGAAATAAGTCTATTTATGGCCTTGCTGAATTTCTGGAAGACCCATTTTTGCCCTCCCTTGGCCTCTGCATGCACCCTGCACCTACCTACATCCAAAATGGGCTATGTGGGGACTCCTAGGAGGGGTGGCATGGGTGGGGCCAGCCAGGAGTAGGATTTGGGAGTTCTACAAACTGCATAGAATCTTAGCTAGGGGCTCTCCCAAACCCCTGCGAACCCCTATCAGCTCACCCTTGGTGTGACTGTATTTTCGACACTTTTCTCTTAATATGCTCTTTTCAATTTATGGAACAATTGTAGAAAGAAAGTCAGCATGGAATACACAAATCCTTTTTTAAAAAAAGTTCCTTATTAATCCTCAGAAAAATTTTGCAGAGATGATCAGAGGCAAAAGTGGATTTGACTGATGAGCCATCTTTCTCTCAGATGATTTCTTGCAACTCTGGATCTTAAGGCAAGGAAGCCGTGTTGATATGCTACCAATTCAAACCGGTTCAGCAGAACCAGTAGTAAAAAAAAAAAAGCCTCCGACAATCAGCTGAGAGGAGGGGGGGAAAGCCTTCAATGATTAGCTGAGAGGAGAAAGAAAAGAAAAGTGCAGGATCGGCCCTCCCACCCGCCTCTGTCCTTTTCTCTTCTTTATCCTCTCAACTGATTGGTGCTGCAGACTTCAGCTGTTGTGTGGTAAACTGTGTGAACTGGTAGTGGAACAGGTAGGATCCCACTGCTGCAAGGAAGGTGACAAAGAAACACCAAAATTGAGGATTCAGAATCTCTGACCCCTCCCACTATGGGGACTTCTCCTTCAAAGCCACTCACCTTCCTGAGTGGAGATGGTCCCTTCCCCGCAAGGAAGACAGTCATAGCAGCAAGGAGGCTCCCCTTCCTGAGGCACCATGAAGAAACCAAGATGGCAGCTCTCCACACATTTAGATTCAGGGAGGGACTAAGCAAAAATAGAAGATATGTCAAGGGCAATGTGGCGGCTGGATGTGTTTGTGTGCATCTGTGGCAGATGGGCTTGTTAGCCTAGCTGCTCTTCCACTGATATTAGCTAGCCATTGGGTTGAGGAATCCAAAATCCAATCCCTGCATCCAATAGTCCATCACATGGTCCAATCATTACTTCGTTCCAACTGGAGACTATCCCCAGGCACTCCCATCCAGGTGCAGAATAAGATGGCCTTGACTTTCTGAGAAAGGAATGTTGTTGTGGCTAATCTTCCACCACTTCTTATAACCCCCTCCCAAACACCCAGGCACTGAATGTGGCAGCCCAGAAGCCTCAAAGAAATATGGCTTCCAAGCTGACACTCAATTTTTCCCATGAAAAGCAGCTGTGCTTTCACAAGACCTGACCTGACCTGACCTGACCTGACTGCCAATGAGGGCAGTGGTTGGGAGTTGTCAAAAAAAAAAAAAAGCAATTCAATTGGTGTATATCAGAATAGAGCCTTGGGGGACATCATACACTCCTCAGGTTCTGGGATACTTGCTTTCACTCTAATATAAACGAGAGAGAGAGAGAGAGAGGGCAGATGGATTGGATAGGATAGAAAAAGTCTGTGAATGGAATAACTAGAGGTAAAGTTTGGAAATAAAGTTTAAATGTGAAAAGCAGTGGTTGGTTTTAGTTGGGAAGAAAGAAAAAAGATACTGCAGTGGATTACCTGGAAAAAGGAACATGGACATCCAGATGGTCATAAGCTCCACTGAAGAGGCAAGAAGGGAAGGAGGAAGAGGGGATTGAAAAGATAAACCATTTTGGTCCCCAGGTCCAGATAGGATAGGATGTCTGGAGTTTGTCTTGTGATTAAGAGTCTTTAACATAAATTGATACCTGGTTTGTCTTTCTCTGGAACTTCAAGCAAGCTTATGATTATTTCCTCATAAACATTTTAAATTTAAGGGCTCTGCTTTCATCAGACCTCATTTAAATGGACATACAGTACATCAGAGGTGGTATTCAGCAGGTTCTGACCAGTTCTCTAGAGCCGGTAGAGGAAATTTTGAGTAGTTCAGAGAACCGGGAAATACCACCTCTGACTGGCTCTGGCTCCATCTATTCTCTGGCTCCTGAGTCCCAGCTAATTGGCTGGGTCTTCTTTGGTTGCCTGGCATAGGAGAATGGAGCTGGAAAGCAGGTTAGTAGGGTAGGGAGGGAATGGGGATTTTGCAGTAACCTTCCCCTGGAGTGGGGTGGGAACAGAGATTTTATGGTATCCTTCCCCTGCCATGCCCACCAAGCCACACCATGCCCACCAAGCCATGCCCACAGAACCAGTAGTAAAAAAATTTGAATCCCACCACTGCAGTACATGGAACATGATTGACTAAACGTAATTGTTTCCCTATGCAAAGAGGAAGTTACTATTGTCATGTCCAATCATCTTTTCTTTTGCGTTTCGTTTCATTAATCATAAAATGAAATGAGAAAAATCCTTTTTAGTCAGAATGTCCGAATCAATCATAATAAGATGATCTTCTTGTCTTGGTCTGTTTCATTGAAAAATATGCATGCTGAGGCATGAGTCTGGGAAGCCATATTTGGCTAAGAGTTGTGGCTCAGACAACCCTCTAATTCTCTGGAAGGTCATAAGTGCAGTTGCCTACTTGCAACACAATACCTTATGCCACCAGACTTGAAATTTTAACACAGAACTACGTCATCTTCAGTTGGACCTAAATTATCTATTGCAATGTCCTACCTGTCAATGACTACTTCAGCTTCAACCACAACAATAAAAGAGCACACAATAAGTACAAACTCAAGATAAACTGCACCAAACTCGTTTGCAGGAAATATGACTTCAGGAATAGAGTGGTCAATACACTAACTGACTGTGGTTTCTTCCCCAAACCCCAAAAACTTTAACCTCAGACTGTCTATTGTTGATCTCACCCCTTCCTAAGAGGTCTGTAGGGATGTGCATAAATGCACCAACGTGCCTACCATTCCTGTCTTAATGTTCCTTTTTTATTTAAATCCATTTCATGTATTCATAATCATGTTTATAATTATACCTGTTATGACAAATAAAATAAATAAATACATACAAATCAGTCCTGCAAGACTCTGTCATTAGAGCCAATCTTCCAGAGAGTACTTCTGGCACTCCTGTGGTTTTGAAAAGAACTGAGGAAGAGAAAATTACTTCACCTGGTTGAGCCATTTGGGGGACACCATTGCATCCTGGTCAATAGTAAACATGGCTTTTCCTGATCCCTGTCTTGTTAGGCTCCCAAATTTTGCCCGGACCACTGACTTGTTGGGAAACTGGGCCCAACTCATGATGTCAAGATCAGCAGCCAGCTTTCCATTCTCATCCAGATATAATCCATCCAAGGAGTTATTGTACAGCTGCAAGCTTTGCAGGAAAAGATGAAGCTAAAACAAGAGAGATGAGGAGAAAACTCAGAAAATAGAGCACGGATTCTGACAGGATCATTCTGCACAGTTCCAGTATTCCATATCTATATTTACTGCAATGCTTATATTTGGTAGGGATTTCTGGTATGGTCCATGGAAATAACCTAATCAACAAAATACATTGTCAACTTGTAAAGCATTCCTATATCTGTTTTAGAGTTGCCATAAACAAAAGGGAGGGGAGGAAATCTGAAAGAGCAAGGTGGCAGTTTAAAACCAGAAGTACATTCCAAAACTTATCTTATAAAGACTGTAGCTAAGCAACTAGATCTTCTGCTTGCGAAAATCCTTAATTGGAGAATGTGATTGATGGCACCCAGCTGGTGAATGTGCTTCATTGGAGAATCTGATTTATGAGTCACCCAGGGGGGAGGGGGGAAACAGGGTCACAAGTGACTGTAAATTACATATGCCAGAGTTGGCTTCATACAGGTTAATGCTGGACATGTTGCTCCTAATAAATCTTTTGGTTCCTTTTGAAGCTTGGCTCAAGGCTCATGATTTAATTAGGGCAATAGCCAGAATCCTGACATACATAATGTAACAATAATAAAGTGAAAGAAAAAAACCTTAAAGGACATTAGCTTATAAAGTTTATGAAATTCATTTACTATGTATTGAGTCTCAGACCATGGAAAATATTATTAAAAAATAGACACTCTTACTATAGTTAATACAATAGTACAATAGTACAACAGTTAGTATAAAATAGTCTTGAAACCAACTATATTGGTTTTTTAGTCTGGTCTACCTCATAGGGTTGACATTAATCTTGCAAGTTCCAATATGTTATCTTTATGTAAATTAGGGAAGGGCTAATGATTTAATACATATAAGAGATGAAAAGGGCCAATGTTACCAATGATGCATATATAGAGTTAAGGTAAAGGTAAAGGTTCCCCTCATATGTACCGTGTTTCTCCAACAATACGGCCTCCCCCAATAGGAAGTCCCAGCATGCTTTATAGGCATAAAATCAAATTAAGCCCCTCCCCCCAAATTAAGGCCTATATTAAACATGCAAAATAGGGGGGGGATGGCGGTGGGGCTTGCCGTTAGGAAGTACTTTTGTTGCATACCCGGATATGGTGCTGCCTGCATTGACTTTGGCGTTGGTGGGGCACTTCGTATCGGGAAACCTTCTGCCACCATTGCTTTCCCTTCTCCCCATGCTGCCGCGGCATTTAAAGCAATGCTGCGGTGTTTGGCGCAGCCACACGTGGCCAGCCAGGGCTCCTCCCTGCAACCGGAGCCCGGCGGAGACACTCGGCTTCAGGTGCTCCTGTCGCCGCCTTCCCTTCACCTTCGAAGGCAAAGCCAATTCTTTTAAAAATGATGCCCTACTACCGGAACAACAAAGACTCCCCTGCCCAAGAGGGCAGCCCAACCCCACGTGGGGAGGCAAATATCCCGGGGCCGCAGCGCAGGATCGGCCTACCCCAGGAGAAGCGCCCAGCTGCCATCCCTGCCTGGCTCTGGGCAGAGTGCAAAGAGCTTCACCTGGGGCACCCAGCGCAGCTGACAGGTGGGCCCTCCTGCCCAGTGGCGGAGCTCTTGCCAAGGCAGTGAGTGCCTCCCCGCCGGACCCTCTGCTTATCCCGCCAGGGCCGCGCCAGAGCCGTGTGGGCTGGGTGGGGCCGGAAAAGTGAGCCGCGGGTGCGCGCCCCCTGCCAACCGAAAGAGCCAGGCCAACCTGAGCTTGGCTTCCTTCCCAAGTCCCTCCAGCCTGAACCCGAAGGGGCCACTGGGAGAGGCTGCCCGAGGCAGTGATAGCGCCCACCCGTCCACGGACAGGGAGGCGAGGGGATGGCAGTGCTGCTTCCCTGGCTGGTGGGTCCGGTGGAGAGAGCCCGAAGCCGCCTGACCTTTCCACCCTTTGCTCAGCCCGTCCCCATCCCCATGCATCTCCAAATGCGCCGGCAGCTCCAAATGCTGCAGCAGCGTGAGCATTGGGCAGGGGCGCTCACTCAGCGGGGCTCAGCTCAGAGGAGGACATGGCGCAGGCCATTGCCTCACCTCCCTGTCCATGGACGGGTGGGTGCTATCACTGCCTCGGGCAGCCTCTCCTGGTGGCCCCTTCGGGTTTGGCCTGGAGGGACTTGGGAAGGAAGCCAAGCTTAGGTCGGCCTAGTTCTTTCGGTTGGCAGGTTTGAGCACACCTGTGGCTCTCTTTCCCAGCTCTGCCCAGCCTGCATGGCTCTGGCGCGGCCCCGGCGGGATGAGCAGAGGGTCCGGCAGGGAGGCACTCGCTGCCTTGGTGAGAGCTCTGCCACCGGGCAGGAGGGCCCACTTGTCAGCTGCACTGGGCTCCCCAGGCAAAGCTCTTCATGCTCTGCCCGGCGCCAGGCAGGGATGGTGGCTGGGGGCTTCTCCTGAGGTGGGCCGATCCTGTGCTGCGGCCCTGGGAGATTCACCTCCCCACGGGGAGTTGGGCTGCCCTCTCGGCCAGGGGAGTCTTTGTCGTACCGGTAGTAGGGCGTCGTTTTTAAAAGAATTGGCTTTCCCTTCAAAGGCGAAGGGAAGGCGGCGACAGGAGCGCCTGAAGCCAAGTGTCTCCGCCTGGTTGCAGGGAGGAGCCCAGGCTGGCTGTGCATGGCTGCACCAAACGCTGTGGCGTTGCTCTAAATGCCGCGGCAGCACGGGGAGAAGGGAAAGCAACGGTGGCAGAAGGTTTCCCGATATGAAGTGCCCCACCAACGCTGAGGTCAACATCCAAGCCGTCGCTGCCCACCCACCTGAGGATGCAAGGGGGGGAATTAAGTCACCCCCGAAAAATGGCCTAGCCATTTTTGGGAGGGTCAAAAAAAAATAAGGCCCGGCCTTATTTTGTGAGAAACACAGTACGTACTAGTCTTTTCCAGCTCTATGGGGCAATGCTCATCTCCGTTACAAAGCCAAAGAGCCAGCGCTGTCCGAAGACGTCTCTGTGGTCATGCGGCTGGCATGACTAAATGCTGAAGGTGCACAGAATGCTGTTACCTTAAAACCAAAGTGGTCCCTATTTTTCTACTAGCATTTTTTTTACATGCTTTCGACCTGTTAGGTTGGCAGACGCTGGGACAAGTAACAGGAGCTCACTCTGTTACACTGTGCTAGGGGTTCAAACCACCAAACTGCCGACCTTTCTGATGGACAAGTTCAGCAACTTAGCCACTGAGCCACCGAGTCCCCACCTACAAAAAGTTAGCCCAGGTCTATAAATAAGATTTCAGGAAAGCTAAATCTCTGAATTAAATATTAAACTCCATAGATAAATTTAAGTTAAACAAAAATAAGAAAGAATGGCACCAGAAGATTATGCAGAGAGAATACCTGCCATGGCTGTAAGTGCTGAAGAGCCAACCAATCTTTATTATCCTTCCTTTGCAGTATTTAAGGCCCTGGCCACAGTCCATATAGAGCGATAAGTGATGTAGCTGTCAAGAGACAGGATTCCTTCTTTCTGCTCTTGGGGCAGAGCTTCTGCATCCTTATTCTCTGGGCATCTTGTCCAGCCTTTCACGGACAAGCCATGCTTGGAATATGAACAGTGAAATGTTTTGTCCATAAAGTCTGTCATAGCTGCATAAACAGATTGAAAATCACCATAGTTGGCATTTTTATTTGTCTGGATTAAGAAGGAAATGTAGCCATAGATAGATGGAATAATCAATGTGGTATATTGTAAATCTAAAGTAAAATCCCACAAAGCTGAAGTGATCCAGACCTTTCCAACTGTGGGTTGTGTGTAAGGTTCGATGATCTTCTGAGTAATGAATATTCCTCTAATGAAGGAACCAATCTCCACATAGTAAACAAAGACATTGACTCGCCTCCATTTGTACAATTGAAAAGAATCAATATGTACATGAGGGGAAGCTACAGGGATGCTTTGGGATAAAACAATGCAAATGCCATTCCTGACAAGCAGAGAAGTCAAACTTCTCATGAACTTCTCTCCACCATCGGAGTCTGGAGCAACCAGACCGACCAATGTCCACCTGAAATGCTGGAGCAGTTTGATAATTGCAAGATATTGAACTCCTTCTTTGGGGACCATTCGGTAGAAAGAAGGGGGAAGTATTTTGTCATTCAGTGGCTGTGATACAGGAACATAACTCATCTGCAAAGGGAAAATGTATTAGTTTGTGATGACTTGGGGCGTGGCACAAAGGCAACACAGTCAGATAATCAATAACCTTTATTAGCTCCAATGTTGCCCCCAATGTCCAGGTTACCTTCTGGCTGAAGAGAAACTCTCCCAAGAACAGCCCTTGACTGCAAAGAATCAAGTCCAAAACGTGATCAACAAAAACTGTAACTATAAATCCAATCAAGCCAAACTGAGGTAATTAGTTTGACAGGGCAGGAGCAAGAATTCCAGATGTGCAGGCATGGCAAAACTCACATGGTTGGAAAGATGCCAGGAACACAGATAAGCAAAGACAACACAGGATAAAGTCACATTTGCTCCTAGAAGCTGCCGCAGTCAGCATTCAGTTCTTATAAACTTTCATTCCTAGGTGTGGCTAATGAAGGGAATCAGGGCCCTTTCCTCCCCCATAAGCCACGTAACCCACATTACTCCTTTCTCCATTCTTCCCTGCATGCCCTAGGATGAAGAGGGGTGGGCCTGGGTCTTCCTCTGAACTCCCTTTCTCTTTTTCTATTTCACCCCTGCTCTGCCCAGCTGGACTTTTCCCTTCCCCAGCCTCCTCCATAGCCAACAGAGACACGCTCCCACTCCCTATCAGCTGTTCAGCTTCCACCTCGGATTCAGACTCTGACAGGGGCATGACATATTTGTTGAGTCAAATCCAAGCCAAGATACTAGCACTTGGAGTCTAAGAAAACACCTCAACAAGATTATACACATGGTTTTTCTGGTTGGTCTGTTCATAGGTTGCACCCCTTCCACTAAGCCTTGGGTATGCAATGTTTCTTCCACAAATAGGAAGAATATCACTTGGATTGGACTAAAGTATTTCAGATCTGGCTGGTTTAACATTTACTGTTCTTTGTGAATTTTAGAACCACTCTAATTTCATTAGGCCAATAGTTTCAATGATGAAAAGCTGCCTGTTAATTTCATGGAAAATTCGAAGGAGGAGTAGGGTCCCTCAACCCTTGCACACATCTGTGGGATTTTATAAATGTCCAACATATTTGAAATCTGAATGGAGATATCAGCATTGGACCCATCAAAAACTATCACAGGTCTATTATGGCTTCCACATCTGTAGTTTGGAATATTTGTCTCCACGATGGAAAGCAAATCCAGCAAGGCATCCAAAGTCATGATGGAGTTGAAATGGTTTTCATGGAGGTTGTAGCCCAGGGAGATATTGGGGAAGAACTGGAGATCCTGGTTGATCTACTACAGGTTATGCCCTTTGTGTCTCAAATTACAAGAAAGGCGGGAGCTGTGCTCTTGAATGTACGTTTTATCTCTTCCAGATGAATCTTGTCTGTTTGCATCAGGAAAGCCAGAGGATATTATATCCTGTGAGAGTGCTTTGAATTCTGCTAATTCTTCTTTAAAAATAGGAAGGAGATTGATTCAGCCCCAGGAATTATGGATCTCCTGCTTCTGCTTTTGCTTCTACTGATGTCCCAGCCGGTCTCCGGGAAGCTGAGAATGAAGTGCCCACTGAGTTTGGACAACCAGGATGGAGAAAAGCCATGGAGCTATTATAGGCCAGGCGATCTTCTCGTTGGTGTAGTCATGTCTCCATCAACAATAGCACGTGCAACATTACCTTTCAACAGGGCTCCTTCTAGGCAGATTCAGTTGTAAGTCATTCATTGTGATGGAGTTTCATTCCCTCCATTTGCAGCTCTAACACTCTTCTTTCTCCTTCATCTTATTTTACTCATTTTTATATTGCAGGACCTGACTAATTTCTTGAACCCTTTTGATTTCCACAGTCTCTATCTCTTTTGTCTTATTTTCTGGGAGAGGTTCAAATCAAAACATGAGGCAAATAAAACCTGAAAAAAGCCCACATTATTTATGTTTCCCTGTTCAATCCTCAATTCATGACTTGAGTAGTGAGTTTTTTGAAAGTAGTGATTGTTGTAGATTCCCCTGCCAAGGTCCTTTTCATATTTTCATAACCGCTCATTGATGTTCAATGCTTGATTTTTATAAGAATAGAGGATGCCTCTTTTCAGAACAGCTTTTCTGGGTCACTTATCAAAAATCCTGTATCTTTTAGGATTGTTCTACTTTAATGACTGAATTATTCTTCAAACTGTTTACTGCACTGATGAAAATTAGTACTTCTACAAATAATGGTGTATTTCTGATTTTAACCCTTTTGGAAAACTATATCCATTCTATCTTCTCCACACTCACAACATTAAAGGATGATGAGGGATTTTCATTTGCCTCTGGTTTTGGATCAATAATAGCTTAAGATTTAGTTAGCTTGTGGAGAAAAAAATGGATTAAATAGAGAAAAAGTATTTTATTGTTGCTGCTGCTAATACTAATATGAGCATGGTTTTACACTAGTTTATCTCATCGAAAGAAATACATACTACGTGTGATTTTCAATATTGAAGTTTTTAATACAAATTATCAGCCCACGCACAATCTCAAACTTGGCTGCAACATCCATGACAACTATGATAACACCCTCGGCACTTCAGATGCCTTGCTGGACATGCTGTTTACCGGAGAAGCCAATGTTCCCAACTACAGCTGTGGAAGGAAGGACAACCTTTTGGCACTTGTTGATAGAGCTCACAGAGACATCTCCATCCAGATGTCAACTTTAGCAGTGCCTACAAATTTCCACAGGTTTGTTTTTGTCTTCCTCTATCTAGCAAAGTGAATGGGGTGTAGTGTTTGATGATAGCTTAAACCATATCTTCATTATAGAATTCAAAAGCTGCTTTTCACTATATCCATTGTAGGTTTCATGGCTGGGGATTGATATAACAATATCCCAACAGGTGGGACCCTCTATTTGCAGGTTCTTCCATGCCTATTTGAGTTTATATCCATATCTATCTCTATCTCTATCTACCTATCTACCTATCTAACTTTCTATCTATCTCTATATATATATATCAGATCTATATATTTATCTATCTATCTCTATATCATTTCTCTATCTATCTATCTATCTATCTATCTATCTATCTATCTATCTATCTATCTATCTATCTATCTATCTATGCTTAAATACATGCCAGCTTCCCATTGAAGAGAGTTGAGAATGGTAGATGAAAAGTGCATTCCTGTAGAAGAACCAGCAGTCTTTAGGCAGATGCAATCCACTATTGACAATTGTATTGACTTGAATTCTCCCATAACTGGCCTCCAGAAGTTGTAAATGCTCCAACACCGGTATTTTTTAAAAAAAGAAAATAGTGGACAACCATTTGTCTGAAATGTTTCCTGCCTCAGCAGGGGGTTGGACTGGAAGACCTTTAAGGTCCCTTCCAACTCTTCTCTTCTCTTCTCTTCTCTTCTCTTCTCTTCTCTTCAATTCTCTTCTCCTCTCTTCTCCTCCTTTCCCTTCCCTTCCCTTCCCTTCCCTTCCCTTCCATTCCATTCCATTCCATTCTATTCTATTCTTTTTTTAAAAAAAAACAAGTTTTATTAATTTTCAAAACACACAAATCATCATTATCCATTACATGCTTAAACCTTTTTCCATTATAAATTTAACAAGTCAGATAAACTATAATTCTGTTTTAAACCATTTCCATATAAACATACAAAAACCTTGTTAGGTATAACATTGATACCAAATATGGTTTGGGTGAATAAATATATAAAACTTAGATATCATGGTTTAAGTGCTTATCACTTTAAGCACAATGCTGCAGGCAATTAGCCGATTAAGGGTGCGGTTAGAAGTTACAATATAAGGAAGCATTAGAAGCTGGAAAGCTTGCTGCGACTAACTGTGTCTTACTGCGACTAACTGTGTATTACTGTGACTGTGCCTGTGACTGAGATGTTCCTGTCTACTACTGTTTGCTGATTTACTGCGTAATTCTACTGTTCTACTGTTTGAACTTCTTGCTGAATATCCAGCGTTTGTTCCTCTGGAGAGAGGCACCGGAGGAGGAGAAGATATCTTTATCGGCTGATAAAGATATTGCAAGGACTCTTAACTTGGACTGTAATAGTGAGTCTTACTGGATGGAAATATAGTGAATGAAAACTTGGACTGAATGACAATGCTTTAAACTCTAAATGGATTAAAAACTATTTAAACTACAAACAGTGTTTGTGTTCAGTGTGTGTATACTCTGGGGCCCTTCCGCTCTCCTTTGGCTGCCTGGCTTGACTGCTGCTGCATACTCTGCTAGGGGTTTATCCCCAAACACTAACAATGGTTATGGGCCCAGCTGCACAGTCTAACTAACCAGAATATAGCAGAGAGAGTTGGTGTGAGTTACACATTACTGTAAAAAACAAACTGTTTTAATTAGTTTAAAATAGTCAAAATATCTGAAGAGTAATGGCACAAGTAAATTTGTCACAACTGTCCATGATATCCAGGCTGGATGGAACAAATTATGTTTCATGGTCAATGAAATGTAGTTTACTTCTACGCAGAGAAGGTTTGTGGGACATTGTAGCAAACCCACCAGATGTGAGTAGCTGGGATCCTGCTAATGATGATGATAAAGAAAAGTTACAAGACTTTAAACTGAAAAATGAGCAGGCTTTATGCATCATAGGACTGACTCTCTGTGATCAGCAGCTTGTCCATATTCGTGGAGAAGAAAATGCTGCAAACTGCTGGGAGAACCTCAGGAAGATTTATGTTCGGGACAGTGTAGGAGCACATATAAATCTTACACGGAAGCTTTTTCGAACGCATCTTCAGAGGAATGGAGATATGTTAGTTCATTTAAACTGTATGAAGAGCATTTTTCAAGAATTGCAAGAAAAAGAGCTTATATTTAATGAACTGCAACAAGTCTACATAATATTGTCTTCATTGGATCAAAGCTATGATGACTATGTGACTTCGTTGGAGGTATTGCCAAAAGAAAGCCTCTCATTAATCGACATAACAGGCAGGCTACTAGAAGAAGCCAGAAGAAGGCGTGAGCGTGACGAGCTGAGAGAAGATAAGAAAGAAGAGAAATTATCTTCAAAGCTTGAAAGAAACCAGCAAAGCAAAGTACAGCACCTGGAAGAAGAGAATTTATCTTCAACAGCATACACAATTAAAAAGTGTTTTAATTGTGGAGGCAGAGGACATTTGGCAAGATTCTGCAAAAAGAGAAAAAGCCAGAATATAAAAAAGCCAAAGAAAGCATTTGAACTAGCCACGTTTAGCAACTCTGATGTGAAGAATAATTTATGGGTGGTTGACAGTGGCGCATCCCACTGCATCACAAGAGATAAGACAAAATTTATAAAAATGTCTACAAGTTCTCAACATATATCTCTTGCCAATGGCTGGAACCTGAAAGCGAAAGGTCAAGGTTTTGCACGTTGTCCGTACATAAACCAGGATATAAAAATGTTGTATGTACCGCAACTAAAGTTTAATTTGCTTTCAGTAAGGGTATTAGATAAATTAGGTTATGTAATTACTTTTAAAGATAATAATTGCATAATTGAAAAAGATAACAAAAGGGTAACTGCAGCTTTAAATGGAACATTATATGTCTTAGATAATAGTAAGAAAGGGGAGGCTCAGACTGTATTTAATAATATAAAGCCTCATGAAGAATGTATCCATTTATTGCATAGGCGTTTGGGGCATGTAAATTTTAAAATGCTAAAACGTACAGTTGAGTTATCTGAAGGAATAAGGTTAAAACCTTGTGATAAATATTTGCGTTGTAATGTTTGCTGTGAAGATAAGAGCAAAGTATTGCCTGCAAATAGGCTAAATGGTTTCAAAACAAAAGAACCTTTAGAAGTAGTATTTGCAGACATAATAGGTCCAAAGAAACCCAGTATGGGGGGGTGCTAGATATATACTGAGCATTATGGACCATTATTCTAGATATGGGTTTTGCTATTTAATGAAAAGCAAAACTGAAACATATCAACATTTTTTCAATTGGCTTAGGTTTGCTGAAAGAAAGTCTAAACGACAACTGATAACCCTGGTGACAGATAATGGCACGGAATTTATTAATAACAAATTCCAGAACAGACTTAAGATATCTGGAATAGAGCATAAGAAGTCTGCACCATACAGGCCAGAACATAACGCTTTTATTGAAAGAAGAGGCCAAACACTACAGGCAATGGTTAGAACAATGTTAAATGATTCTGGGTTACCTGATTCTTTGTGGGGGGAGGCTACAATGTGTGCTAATAACATATTGAACAACGTTGTTAATACAACAACAGGTGAAATACCATTCACCAGATGGCATGGCAGGAAACCTGATCTAAGTTACCTGCACACATTTGGTGCACAAGCATGGGTGCATATTCCTGCACAACTCAGAAAAAAAAGGGCAACATAGAGCTAAAAGATTTTTCTTCGTTGGTTATCAGGCAAACCATAGGGCATATAGATTTTGGGAGAAAGGCACATCTAAAGTGTTATGTAGTGCTAGTGCCCAATTTCTAGAACATGAAGGATGGGAGAAATTAGAACAGGATGCCAATAAAGATGTAATTTTTGAATCCTATAGAAATCCCATTAGTTATCCCTGTAACTTTAAAAATAAAGTAAAGAGACAAATACAGGATGAAATAGTGCCCATAAAGGAAGAAACAGATTCAATAGCTGAACAGGATGAGGAAGATGAACAGGTAGTAGTTCAACAAAGTCCTCCTGTAAGCCCTGTAATTCCCAGAAGAACTACACGTATATCTAGACCGCCTGATAGGTACCAGGCTAACACAGTGTGCCAGATTAATCAAGTTCCTAATTCTGTTGAAGAAATTAAAAAGTATCCTAATAAGGAAAAAGAAAGATGGTATGCAGCAATGAATAAGGAACTGAATTCATTAAGAGATATGAAGGTGTATGAGAATGCCAAATTACCTGTAGGAAAGAAATCCATTGGCTGCAAATGGATATTTAAGGTAAAAACAGATAAGGATGGTAATTTAATCCATAAGGCAAGGTTAGTAGCCCAAGGTTTTAGGCAGAATGCTAATGACTATGATGAGGTGTTTGCACCTAGTCTTAAGGCAGCAACCTTGAGGGCAGCTTTAGTGTGGGCAGCTAGTAAAAACTATATAGTTAACCATCTAGATGTGGAAACTGCTTACTTGCACGCCCCATTAAAACATACTATTTATATGAAAAAACCTGTTGGTATTAAAAGTGAAAATAAGGATAATAATGATTGTTGGTTGTTAAAGAAAAGCCTCTATGGTCTTAAACAATCAGGCTATGAATGGAACCAGTATATTGTAAAGGAACTAGACAATATAGGATTTAAAGCTGGTTTAGCCGATCCATGTCTGTTTAAGAGGGAGACAAATGGGAAAGTATCATTATTATTACTATTCACAGATGACATTGCATTGATAACTGAAACTAATGATGAAGCAAATAAAATAATAACATCATTAGGAAAGAGAATAAAGATCAAGCAATTAGGGGAGATAAAGAAGTATCTCGGTTTGAATATAAAGAAAACACGGAAAGGTTTTAAGATATCTCAGGAAGATAAGATAAGCAAATTACTAAAAGATTACAAGATGGAGCTTTGTAAGCCGGCTAAGACTCCAATGAGTCAGGAGTTTAGCAACACTGATGTACAAAGCCCTGAGTTTGATAAGGTGATTTATCAATCTTTAATTGGTAGTTTGAGTTATATTAGTAATTGGTCTAGACCAGATATATCGTACTGCGTGAATCAGTTGGCTAGATTCAATTCTGCACCATGTGAAAGACACTGGATTGCAGCTAAGAGGATATTAAGATATCTTAAAAAGACAATGAATTATTCATTGTATTTAGAACCAAAGGGTGATTTAATTTTGAGTGCTTATGCAGATGCTAGCTTTGCATCAGAAAGAGACACTAGAAAGTCGACTTCAGGAACAGCCATAATGCTGGGTAAGACATTAATAGGCTGGAAGTCAATAAGACAACAGCATATAAGTTTGTCTACTATGGAGGCAGAATTCTCCTGTTTATCTTTGTTATGTACAGAATTAATAATGTATAAACAAATGTTAATTGATATAGGTATAACTGTAGATTATCCTATAATTATACATGAAGATAATCAGGCAGCAATTCAAATGGCCACAAATATTGGAGTAAAAACAAGGAGCAAGCATACAGATCTAAGATACCTAAACGTGAGACAATCTGTAAGAAGTAAGATGATTCAGCTAGAGTACTGTATGTCGGAGGACAATTTAGCTGATAATTTTACTAAAGCCCAAGGTGCCAGTAAGCACCAGGAGAGTTGTGAAAATATGGAATTAGATTGTAAAGGTATTATATATTTATTTCACCCAAAGGGGGAGTATGTTAGGTATAACATTGATACCAAATATGGTTTGGGTGAATAAATATATAAAACTTAGATATCATGGTTTAAGTGCTTATCACTTTAAGCACAATGCAGCAGGCAATTAGCCGATTAAGGGTGCGGTTAGAAGTTACAATATAAAGAAGCATTAGAAGCTGGAAAGCTTACTGTCTGTTACTGTAACTGTGTGCTGGCTGTAACTGTGTGCTGCTGCGACTAACTGTGATTACTGACTGTGAGTGCCTGTGACTGAACTGTTATTGTTTGCTACTGTTTGCTGAATATCCAGCGTTTGTTTCTCTGGAGAGTGAAACCGGAGGAGGAGAAGATATCTTTATCGGCTGATAAAGATATTGCAAGGACTCTTAACTTGGACTGTAATAGTGAGTCTTACTGGATGGAAATACTGTGAATGACTTAATGGACTGAATGACAATGCTTAAACTCTAACTGGATTAAAAACTATTTAAACTACAAACAGTGTTTGTATTCAGTGTGTGTATACTCTGGGGCCCTTCCACTTTCTTTGGCTTCCTGGTTTGACTACTGCTGCAATACTTTTCTAGGGGTTAATCCTCAAACCCTAACAGGTTCAAATCAAAACATGAGGCAAATAAAACCTGAAAAAAGCCCACATTATTTATGTTTCCCTGTTCAATCCTCAATTCATGACTTGAGTAGTGAGTTTTTTTGAAAGTAGTGATTGTTGTAGATTCCCCTGCCAAGGTCCTTTTCATATTTTCATAACCGCTCATTGATGTTCAATGCTTGATTTTTATAAGAATAGAGGATGCCTCTTTTCAGAACAGCTTTTCTGGGTCACTTATCAAAAATCCTGTATCTTTTAGGATTGTTCTACTTTAATGACTGAATTATTCTTCAAACTGTTTACTGCACTGATGAAAATTAGTACTTCTACAAATAATGGTGTATTTCTGATTTTAACCCTTTTGGAAAACTATATCCATTCTATCTTCTCCACACTCACAACATTAAAGGATGATGAGGGATTTTCATTTGCCTCTGGTTTTGGATCAATAATAGCTTAAGATTTAGTTAGCTTGTGGAGAAAAAAATGGATTAAATAGAGAAAAAGTATTTTATTGTTGCTGCTGCTGCTGCTGTTAATACTAATATGAGCATGGTTTTACACTAGTTTATCTCATCGAAAGAAATACATACTACGTGTGATTTTCAATATTGAAGTTTTTAATACAAATTATCAGCCCACGCACAATCTCAAACTTGGCTGCAACATCCATGACAACTATGATAACACCCTCGGCACTTCAGATGCCTTGCTGGACATGCTGTTTACCGGAGAAGCCAATGTTCCCAACTACAGCTGTGGAAGGAAGGACAACCTTTTGGCACTTGTTGATAGAGCTCACAGAGACATCTCCATCCAGATGTCAACTTTAGCAGGTGCCTACAAATTTCCACAGGTTTGTTTTTGTCTTCCTCTATCTAGCAAAGTGAATGGGGTGTAGTGTTTGATGATAGCTTAAACCATATCTTCATTATAGAATTCAAAAGCTGCTTTTCACTATATCCATTGTAGGTTTCATGGCTGGGGATTGATATAACAATATCCCAACAGGTGGGACCCTCTATTTGCAGGTTCTTCCATGCCTATTTGAGTTTATATCCATATCTATCTCTATCTCTATCTACCTATCTACCTATCTAACTTTCTATCTATCTCTATATATATATCAGATCTATATATTTATCTATCTATCTCTATATCATTTCTCTATCTATCTATCTATCTATCTATCTATCTATCTATCTATCTATCTATCTATCTATCTATCTATCTATCTATCTATCTATGCTTAAATACATGCCAGCTTCCCATTGAAGAGAGTTGAGAATGGTAGATGAAAAGTGCATTCCCTGTAGAAGAACCAGCAGTCTTTAGGCAGATGCAATCCACTATTGACAATTGTATTGACTTGAATTCTCCCATAACTGGCCTCCAGAAGTTGTAAATGCTCCAACACCGGTATTTTTTAAAAAAGAAAATAGTGGACAACCATTTGTCTGAAATGATATAGGGTTTCCTGCCTCAGCAGGGGTTGGACTGGAAGACCTTTAAGGTCCCTTCCAACTCTTCTCTTCTCTTCTCTTCTCTTCTCTTCTCTTCTCTTCTCTTCTCTTCTCTTCTCTTCTCTTCAATTCTCTTCTCCTCTCTTCTCCTCCTTTCCCTTCCCTTCCCTTCCCTTCCCTTCCCTTCCATTCCATTCCATTCTATTCTATTCTTTTTTTAAAAAAACAAGTTTTATTAATTTTCAAAACACACAAATCATCATTATCCATTACATGCTTAAACCTTTTCCATTATAAATTTAACAAGTCAGATAAACTATAATTCTGTTTTAAACCATTTCCATATAAACATACAAAAACCTCTTATCCAATTTCTCTTATTTCTCTTTACTCTTATTCAATTTTATTATTATTATTTCATCTATTTCTTTCTGACTTAGTTACCATTATTCTCATTCTATATTTCTGCAAGGTTTTATTAATTCTCCCCCCCCCAAAAAAAAAAAACATATACACACAACACACAAAACATAAAAAAATCTTTTTGGAAAGTAACTTGGACCCAGGTATCTCTCTCTTCATGGACTTCAATTATATTCATGCTCATCTTACATATCATTACTTATTTTATTTACCATTCTAAGTCTTCTATATTAACTTCTCCACATATTTCACTCTTCTTAATTCTATCTTAATTAATCATCTTAATTTGAGTCATTATATTTGTATCTTTTGTCCATTCTTTATTGTCCCTTTGTCTCGTTCCTTATAAAAAAAAAAGAAGTTTCTCCTGAAATCACTAATCAGAGTATGATGCCTTTCTATCTCCCCACTAAATTAATCAAATTAACCTTTAAAATAACGCCCAATACCCAATCCGATTTTGCTTGGTACATTACATCCAGAATAATTAAATACATAGTTAAACAATAGATCTAAATATTAAAAACAAATACTATAATAGAAATTTTATAATAACATCAATACCATAATCTTATTAAACTCTTTAATTAAAACTCAATATTCTAAGCCTCCCCTCATATTATTAAATTTTAAAACCAATCATTATTAAACATTTCAACATTTTAATCTCTTATCAACTCTTAAACCATTTAAGTTTTCTATTTCTAATACAATACTACAATATCATCTTATGTACCTTGCAAAATCTCTTTGAAAAAATTATACTTTATCCTTTATCCCTAAAAAAGATTCCTTTTTTCCCATTTAATTTCAAAACTTTGTAGCTTTTCTCCACCTTTTCCCTTTCTTTCTTCTCCCAACAAACCTTTCTACCCCCCCTTCTTCTAGCCTCTGCCTTACTGGCTTCCCTTCTCTGTCGTATTCCTTTTCCCTTTTGTTTACTAATATTATATTGATATTGCACCTTATTTTTCCCTTTCTTAAGTGTTTTTTTAAATCTTAAGTCCTTTATTTCTCTTCCTTTCCCTCTTCCTTCTTTCTTGGTCAAGTTCTGAAATTTATTAAAAATGGCTTCCTCTCCTTCTTCTTCTGCTGTTTTCATCTGTTGTAATGTTTGTTGATAGTTAATAAGCGCCATTTCTAAAAAAAGGAAGGCTTCTTTCAAACCAGCTTTACCATTTTTTTTGCTTGTTCATAATCTTTTCTCAGTTCCTCAATAGAAAGAGCCATTATAAATCTTTTCTTTTCTTTTCCCCTTCTTTCTTCTTACAACAACCAGAATATTCCAAAAAAATGAAACAGTCCCAAAGTTATCAATCAGTCCAAACCAAGGCAGAGTTCTCACTTTCTCCTCCTGGGGTAGTATCAATCAGAGAAAAAGAAAGTCCAAATCTGTTTCTTAAAATCTTATTGCAATATATTTTAGTCTTCAAATCCTTAAGGCATCTCCTCCAACAAAGTCTTAGCATACAAATATTTTTTTTTAGTCCTCTCTCTTCCCACTCATCGCTTAAAGCCAGTTTTCACCTAAAAAAAAAAAAAGGTTTCTTAATATTCACTTATTTATTCCGTAGGAAAAGAGGGTAAGCTTTCCTTTCAGCACCATCAAACTGCCGCTTTTTTCCTCTTCTAGAAGGTATCATTCAGAAAGTCATACTTTTCAGGAGTTTTGTTAAATATGTCTTAGAGTCCTAGGAACCAAGAAAAACTTTCTCCTTTCAATAACTTTCTCCACTTCCTCCTGCGCATTCTTACCCGGCTGCCAGCTTCTTTGTGGCGGCCATTACGGACCGCCGCTGCACCGTCTTGGGAAAAGGGGGTTCTGCCGGCTGGGGAGGGGGTCTGCAACACCCCCAAACCCCTCTCCGGATCCCCCCTACCTTCAGCTGCCCCTGCAGGGCAGCCTAGCTCCGCACCTGTCCGGATCGGAGCCCCAAAAGCGGCTAGCGCAGCAGGGATCGCGCAGCTTCGCGAATCCCTGCTGCTCGCGAAGCCGACAAACCGGAAGTCCTCCATTCTATTCTATTCTATTCTATTCTATTCTATTCTATTCTATTCTATTCTATTCTATTCTGAATAGAATTGAGAGTGGTAGATGAAAAGTTCCTTGTAGAAGCACCAACAGATTTTAAGCAGATTTGATCCACTATTGGTGGTTGCATTGCCTTGAAACATCTCAGAATAAAAATATCAGTCAGAGGAAATGATGGTTTGCTGCTTTCATAGCATTTGACACAGTAAACATAGAAATATCATGGAAGAAACTGATTGCTCTTAAAATGGAACTCAGAATGCTGATCCTGTTCAAAGTCCTTTCTAGAAGCACTGTGAGAAAAAATAATCCGTGGAACAGCTTGTGTTATGAAGCTGTGCACGCTCCATTGCTGGAGGCTTTCAAAAATAGCTGTATATTCATTTTGTCTGGAATGGTATATGATCTGCTCTGTGAGCAGAGAGTTGGACTAGAAGACCTCAAAAATCCCTTCTATCTCAATTATTCCATGTTCTTCATTCATTTGTTTGAGAGTGTGTTTAGGGGAACATTGAGTTCCCCAATGTTTTCAGCTTTCAAGATTGGGAGGGCAGAGGAGATGGTTCATAGATAGATAGGATACAGCATGTGTGCATGTGCTTTCCCTTTACTCACACACGTGAGGATGAGTGTGTGCACATATGCACTTGCCGGCCATTTTCATGACCCAATTGCAAACCCCTCATGGCTCACTAGTGGGTCGTGGCCCATAGGTTGGGAACCCTCTTTTAGGATGAATGGAGCCATGAGAGGTAGGACTGATCCTTACCAAACGGTAAGAAAAGTATGCTGCCCATGTACATTTGAGTTTCATGTATTGTTAAGAAAACTTGGCTCTTATTCTCATAAGAATTATCTGATTACTGATAAGTCAATGTCAAAATTTCTGGTCCTTGGGAAATGACATGTTGCTATATAGGGCTATTCGATAATGAATAGAATAGAATAGAATAGAATAGAATAGAATAGAATAGAATAGAATAGAATAGAATAGAATAGAATAGAATAGAATAGAATAGAATAGAATAGAATAGAATAGAAGAAGAGGAAGAGGAAGAGGAAGAGAAGAGGAATAGAACGGAACAGAAGAGAAGAGAAGAGAAGAGAACAGAACAGAACAGAACAGAACAGAACAGAATAGAATAGAATAGAAGAGAACAGAATAGAATAGAATAGAATTCTTTATTGGCCAAGTCTGATTGGACACACAATGAATTGTCTTGTTGCAAATGCTCTCAGTGTACACAAAAGAAAAGATACATTCGTAGAGAGCCAAGAATCATCAGGTAGAATACTTAATGATAGTCAAAGGGTACAATAAGCAATCAAATCATACTAGGAAACAGTCAATATAAATCATAAGGATACAAACAACAAAATTACCATCATACAGTCACACATGGGAGGAGATAGGTGATAAGGAGGGATGAGAAGACTAACAGTAATAGTACTGTAGATTTTGTAAATAGTTGGACAGTGTTGAGGGAATTATTTGTTTAGTAGAATGATGGCTTTCGGGGAAAAACTATTATTGTGTCTGGTTGTTCTAGAGTGCAGTGCTCTATAGAGTCATTTTGAGGGAAGGAGTTATAACAGTTTATGTCCAGGATGTGCGGGGTCTGTAAATATTTTCACAGCCCTCTTTTTGACTCGTGCAGTATACAGGTCCTCCATGGTAGGCAGGTTGGTAGTAATTGCTTTTTCTGCAGTCCTAATTATCCTCTGAAGTCTGATGAACTGATAGAGCAACTTCACACCTTTCCTTACCTGGGTGAATTTCTCTCAGTGACTAGATCTTTTTTCCCTCAACATTAAAAGAGGTCATTTAGACCAAAGGTACAAGTAAACACACTGTTATAAGAATTTTTAAAAAATCATATCTATGTAGCCTCCTTAGCCTGAAATATTAAAGTACAAAAGCCCAATATTACCACCATGTACTTATATTGAGCTGAATTTTTGGATTTAATTTATAGTGTTGAGGTAATTCCCCATTAGGGGAATGAGAGCATACAGGGAGACATATTTGAGAGTAGTGTTTGAATAATACACACACAGCACACAGATACACTCTACAGTAAATGTTGGTTTTTACTTCCAATAAAGGTTTTAAGCAAAGTTCAAAATAAGCAGTCCAAAATCATTCACAGGTAAGATCAGTCAGTTTTTAGTCCAGGGATAATCCAATAACAAAGTCCAGTGTCAAAAACAGTTGAGTATCAGACTTTCATCAAATCCAGGAATATCAATCAATTAGGAAGAACAGCAATATTCTCCAACAGAAGAAAACAGAGATTCACCCACACTGAGACTTCTGAG
Organism: Notechis scutatus; assembly: GCF_049901735.1. NCBI lineage: Eukaryota > Metazoa > Chordata > Lepidosauria > Squamata > Elapidae > Notechis > Notechis scutatus. The sequence goes on along the minus strand of NW_028263002.1, from coordinate 17,674 downwards.
ACTAAGACTAAACAACCCAGGTTTTTGGCACCATCTTATGGCCATTTGAGAAACCACACCCAACTACAGTTTTGCATTTTCTTAAAGAGACAGTATTAAAATGTCTATCCTGGTTTATATATTTCCATCCCAAATAGCTGTTAGGTTACTTACATTCCTAACATTCTCCCCTTTTGGGTAGGACAATATATACAACCTTACATTCTAAGTCCATAATCTTCACAGCTAGCCTTATGCTTTATAGAGCCTTGGGCCTTTGTAAAATGATCTGCTATATTGTTTTCTGACATACATTATTCTAGCTTAATCATTTTACTTTGCACACATTGTCTCACATTTAAATATCTTAAATCTCTGTGTTTCATTCTTGTCTTAACAGCAATATTTGAAGCCATCTGTATTGCTGATTGGTTATCTTCATAAACAACAATAGAATCTGTTACATCAATTCCCATATCAATTAATAATTGCTTATACAAAACTAAATCTCTCCATAATAAAGATAAACATGAGAATTCAGCCTCCATTGTCGACAAACTTAGATGTTTCTGTCTAATAGACCTCCATCCAATCAATGCTTTTCCCAATAATATTATAGTACCCGATGTAGATTTTCGTGTATTTATGTTTGTAGCAAAACTTACATCAGCTTATGCAGTTAAACTCAGTTCATCTTTAGGCTCCAAATAAAATGCATAGTGCATTGTTTGTTTCAGATATCTTAACACACTTTGAGCAGCTTGCAAGTGCCTTTCAGTCTTCTCAGCCATATAATCTCGATAATTGATTAATAATGTATGCAATATCTGGTCCTGACCAATTACTGAGAAAAGATAAACTACCTATCAAGGACTGATAAATGTTCTTAAAATAGGACTTTGAACATCACTATGGCTAAACTCCTGGCTCATCGGTGTTTTAGCCAGCTTACAAAGTTCCATTTTAAAACTTTTTAGTAATTGGTTAATTTTATCTGCCTGTGAGGTCTTGTATCCTCTCCTAGTTCTATCTATCTTTCTCCTAATCGTTTTATTTTAAATTTCTTTTCTAATAGTGAAATTATTTTAGTAGCTTCTTTTTCAGTTTTGGTGATTGATGCTATGTCATCAGTAAACAATAGCAACAATGAAATCATACCATTACTTTCTCTTTTAAACAAACATGGATCAGCCATGCCAGCTACAAAACCTATCTTAGTTAATTCTTTAACTATACATTGGTTCGACTCATATCCTGATTGCTTTAAGCCATAAAGACTCTTTTTCAATCTCCAGCAATCAGTTGTATTATCAGTTTTGATACCTAAAGGTTTCTTTAAATATATAGTGTGTTGCAACGGTGCATGCAGATATGCTGTCCCTACATCCAAATGATTTACAATGTATTTCTCCTTAGCTGCCCACACTAATGCTGTCCTTAATGTAGTAGCCTTCAGACTAGGTGCAAACACCTCATCGTAGTCATTTGCTGTCTGATTAAACCCTTGTGCTACTAACCTGGCTTTATGGGTAACAGTCCCATCCACACCTGTCTTCAATTTATAAATCCATTTACATCCTATGGCATGTTTACCTGGTGGTAACTTAACATTTTCGTATACCTCCATTTTATTTTAATGATTCCAGTTCCTTATCCATTGCTTTCTGCCAAGCAGCCTGATCCTTAGCAGGATACAGTTTTAATACACTATAATTACTTGGAACTGTATTCACTTGGCATACAACACTAGCCTGATATCTATCAGGTGGTCGTGTTACTCGGGTTTAACGTCTTGGTCATACAGGGCTTACTGGTGGACTTTCCTGTGGCACCTGCTCCTGTTCTTCTACCTCCTCCTGTGCCTGTTCTACTACTTCCTCCTGTGCTTCCTCTTTAATGGCTATTCATGGTTTACTGATTTTATCTTTAGGGACTATTTGGGTATCAATAATGATATCATTGCTGGATTCCTCTTCCAGTTTATCCCACCCAACGTGCTCGAGAAATTTTGCACTAGCACTACAATATACATGAGCTGTGCGTTGATCCCAAAATCTAAATGATCTATGGTTGGCCTCATAACCCACAAAAAATAATTTCTTAGCTCTATGTCGCCCTTTCAGTCTTACTTGTGAGGGAATATGCACCCATGCCGGACCTCCAAATGTGTGTAGGTAACTTAAATTTGGTTTTCTGCCATGCCAACGAGTGAATGGTAATTCACCAGTTGTTGTATTAAGTACATTGTTTAAAACATGATTACTACACATTATGGCTTCACCCCACAGTGTTTCAGGTAAACCTGAGTCAGATAACATAGTACGAGCCATGGCTTGTAATGTTTGCCCTCTTCGTTCTACAAACAAGTTATGTTGTGGTCTGTAAGGTGTTTATGTTCAACACCAGCCAATTTCAACATAGTTTGAAATCTTTTGTTAACAAACTCAGTCCCGTTATCAGTAACTAAAGTAATTACTTTTCATTTTTCTCTCAGTAAACTTTAGCCAGTTAAAGAAATGTTGGAATGTTTCTGTTTTGTTTTTCACAAGATAGGAGAAACCGTATAGTGAGTAATGGTCCATAATACACAAAATATAGCAGGCAACTCCTAAACTTGGTTTCTTAGGACCAATTATGTCAGCAAACACAATCTCTAAAGGTTCTTTGGTCTTAAATCCATTTAGTCTGTTTTCTGGAGTAACCTTACTTTTCTACTGGCTACAGGCATTACAGTTTAAGTACTTACTACAGGGTTTCAATTTTACACCTTCTGACAATTTGACAGTTTGAGCATTTTGAAATTAATGTGCCCTAGACGTCTATGTAGTAAATGTATACATTCATCATGTGGCTTAACACTGTTATAAACTGAGTTAGCCATCTTCATGGTCATCATGTATTACATATAAATCATTCTGGTCATCATGTATTACATATAAATCATTCTCTAATATAACAATAACACTTTTACCCTCTTTCTCTATTGTACAGTTATCTCCCCTAAAGGTTACTACATAACCAATATTAACTAAAGCCCTTACTGATAACAAATTAAATTTCAGTTTAGGTACATATAACATAATTAAATGTTCATTTATACAAGAACAATATGCAGTACCTTCACCTGATGCTTTAATCTTCCATCCATTTGCCAATGGTACATGTTGCTTACTCATAGACATCTTTACAAACCTCTCTCTAGTAATGCACTGCGATGCTCCACTATCAACAACCCACAAATCATGTTTTACAGTTGAATTGCTAGACATAGCTAAAGTAACATTCTTCTTGGCCTTCTGGTGTTTACTAATATTCTGTTGTTTTCCTTTCTTACAGAATCTAGCTATATGTCCCCTAGCCCCACAAGAAAAACATTTCCTAACAGTATAGGTAGTTGAAGACAAATCCTCTACTTGTGGTTGTTTCTTTCTCAGTTGGTCCCTATCCAGCCATCTTCTTGCTTCTTCTAACAATCTTTCAGTTATGTCAGTCAATATCAGTTTATCTTTGGTCAGGGCTTCCAGTGAATATACGTAATCATCATAACTTTCCTCCAATGAGGAAAGAATGATGTAAACTTGATGCAGCTCTGAAAATATCAGTTCCTTTTCATGTAGCTCTTGAAAAGTTCTTTTCATGAAGTTCAAATGAGATAACATATCTTCACCCTTCAGAAGACGTGCTCTAAACAGTTTATGTGTAAGATGTATATGTGCACCTCCACTGTCACAAACATAAATCCTCTTCAAATTCTCCCAACACCTAGCAGCAGATTCTTCTCCATGAATATGGATTAGCTGCTGGTCATTCACTGTTAGTCCAATTATACAAAGAGCTCGTTCATTGTTCTGTTTAAAGTCAGCAAGTTTCTTGGCATCATCCTTATTATTTGGATCCCAAGCATTTACATCCAGTGGATCTTGAACTACATTCCATAACCCTTCTCTACGCAGAAGTAGATTGTACTTCATAGACCAGGAAACATAGTTTGTTCCATCCAACCAGGTTATCAGTGATAGCCTTGTTGAAGTGACTTGTGCCATCTTTACCTGGATAGTAACCCACAATTAAACAGTAAAAAGCTGTCTGTATACAGTACTGTGTATTCACACCAACTCTCAGTTATCTGAGCTTGGTATGGCCTGGGCCCATAACCATGTTGAGGTAATTCCCCGTTAGGAGAGTGAGCGCATACAGGGAGACTTATTTGAGAGTAGTGTTTGAATAATATACACAGATACACTGTACAGTAAATGTTGGTTTTTACTTTCAATAAAGGTTTTAATCAAAGTTCAAAATAAGCAGTCCAAAATCATTCACAGGTAAGATCAGTCAGTTTTTAGTCCAGGGATAATCCAGTAACAAAGTCCAGTGTCAAAAACAGTTCAGTATCAGACTTCCATCAAATCCAGAAATATCAGTCAATTAGAAGGAATGGCAATATTCTCCAACAGAAGGAAACAGAGATGAACTCACACTCTCTTCTGAGACTAAGACTAAAACAACCCAGGTTTCTGGCTCCATCTTATGGTCGTTTGAGAAACCATACCCAATTACACTTTTAGGATTCTTTTAAAGAGACAGTATTAAAATGTCTATCCTGGTTTATATATTTCCCTCCCAAATAGGTGTTAGGTTACTTACATTCCTAACATATACCACTTCTAGAATAAATCCAATCACATCATCTGAGAAGAATCTTAAGGATGGTTAAAATGTTTATTTTTTTATTTATTTTACTTGGTTTGTCAATTGCTTATAAGATAATAGTATAAGTAAAAACATAGTTATGAATACATGGATACATATAAGAAAAATAAAAGAAACAATAGGAAAGGGATGGTAGGCTCGCTGGTGCGCTTATGCATGCCCCCTACAGACCTCTTAGGAAAAGGGTGAGGTCAATAGTAGAAAGTCTAAGGTTAAAGTTTTTGGGGTTTGGGGAAGAAACCACAGAGTCAGGTAGAGTATTCCAGACATTGACCACTCTGTTGCTGAAGCCGTATTTCCTGCAATCAAGTTTGATGCGATTAATCTTGACTTTGTATCTATTGTTTGCTCTTGTATTGTTATGGTTGAAGCTGAAGTATTCATTGACAGGTAGGACATTGCAATGTATGATTTTATATACTATAGTTCGATTGTTCCGAAGGCGGCATAGTTCTAGATTTCTAGATCTAGAATTTCAAGTCTGGTGGCATAAAGTATTCTGCAATGAGTAGAGTAGAGTCTTCCAATTGCTGCCCTGAGAGCTGAATTGGGATTTATTTACAATTTATAAAATTAGGACATGTATTTTTTTATATAAAATTAATGATATGGAAACTGTAAGAATCTCAAATGCTTAGAACAAACACATTTCAACTAAAACATTGTTGAATGTACAATTGACATAAGTATTGCAATCTCTCTGTCTTTTTACAAATACAGAAAAAAAAAAACAAAAAAAATGATATGGCCTAATGACTGATCAAGAAGAAACTGTTCTAATATGTGCATGAGAAAAAAGTTGGATTCATTGAAAGCTAAAAATTGGGACTTGGTAGGACCCCAAATATAACACAGCACTCTTTGTTGATTTTTTCAGATCAGTGAGAAAACTGCTTCAGAGGCTCTGAGTGATAAAAGTCGATTCCCTTTTTTCCATCCAATGCTCCCCAAAGAAGGGTTTCAGTACCCAGCAATTGTCCAACTGCTCCTCCATTTTGGATGGACTTTGATTGGTCTTTGCTCCAGACACAGAGAAGGGAGAAAATTTCATGAGAACTTTTACCCCTATACTTGTGAGGAATGCAATTTGTGTTGTTATATCACAACAATTCTCAGTGACTGGAAATACAGCAGCCCTCGGGAATGCCCTCTCTATGTGGAAACAAGTCAATGTCTTTGTTCATTTCATAGAATATGAGGCCATTTCTGACAGAATTCTTCCCTTCCATTTAACACTTAGGCATTTACCAGAACCTATTCAAGGGAAAGTCTGGATCATGACAATGGTTGGAGTATATTCAATGAAAAAAAACAAGCATTACAAGTACGTCCATAGTATTTGGAGCTTTCCTTCTAAGTGGAAAACAAGTTGGCAAAAAGATGATGCCTATAAAGGTGTTTTCTTTGTGGAACCTGAAATTCAAGATGAGTATTTTCATTGTGCTATTTCAAAACACGTCTTTTCTATCAAAGGCCGGAGAAGATGCACCCAGAAAGCACCACTGGAGACCCAAGAGAAAATGAATAGGAAGCAGATCCAAAATGACGGCGTTACGTACAGTGTCATTAAGACTCTGGCCCACACATTAAATTCTGCATCCAATTCCAAGAGGGGAAGAAAGAAGGGAGAAGAGAGTTTGGGGGGTCAGAGGCTGCATCCATGGCAGGTATGGGGTCCCAACAAGCAAGGGTGGGATCCAACAGGGTTAACTACCGGTTTGGTGATTTATGAGAATCAGTGATTTACGATGTCATTACAACCCAGGAGATTACAGCACAAGACCCAGGAGGTCAAAACAATAAAACTCAGAAGGTCATCACACAGCCCATTACCCAGGTCATTAAAACACAGGAGGCTGATAGACACGCAGCCAATACCTCAGCCACACATGTTCTTATGAAAAAGCCAGCCAATCGGCAAACGTCAACTCCATCAACCAATCAAGAAAAAAAAAACACAGCCAACATCCCCACCAGTATATATAGAGAGAAATGCTTGATTGTTCAGGTATTTTCCCACGTCATTATAGTTGTCCTTTTAAAGTTGTAGCAACGTTTCGGCAGAATCTAATCTGCCATCATCAGGCTTCTGTATTGTGTTCATCTGTGAGTCAGACTTTTACAATTGTTTCAGTTTTAAATTTGGGGCTAGCCTACTGCTGTGCCAGAATGGTTTTTTCTTCATCCTGAATGGTTGGGAGACTTGGTCTGTGTTTATTGGTCTTGGAGTTTGCTGTGTTCTGCTTGATTGGTGTTTCTAATATCTTCTGTCTGTTTTGTGGCTTTTTTTGTGTCTTGGTTGGCTAGCAACATTGTGTTCCTGTATTGGAGGCTTTTAGTGCAGCTTGGCTCTGAGTAAATGGATGGCTATCATTTGTTAGGAAGCTAGGTTTCATCTGGGTGCCTGGTTGAGGTGTGTTTGACCTAGAGGTATCAGGGGGGATCTGTTTGTGCCCAGGTGTTTGCCTGGCTAGTGGTGTGGAGATTTTTTTGTTTGTGAGTGCAGGCTTCCAAATGATTGACAGTCTGGTGATATCAACTCTTCTATTCATGCTTTCAGGTCTTTTTTCAATCTCTATGGATTCTCTGATAATTCTGTAGCTGGGGTTTTCTATAGTGGCTAAGGTTTTGGTGCCATTGAAGTTGATGCTATGACCTGTGGCTTTCATGTGTTGGACTAGTGAGGAAGTGTATTCCAGCTTTTTTACTGCATTTTGTGTTCATCCAGGTGGGTACTTATTCTTCTATTGGTCTGTCCAATGTATGTGATAGGGCATGATGCACAGGGGACTTCGTATATGCCTTGGTTTTCCAGGTCAATTTTATCTTTGGGGTTTCTCAGGGTGGCTGCTATTTTTCTGTCTGTTTTGAAGGCAGTCTTGATGTGATATCTGTGTAGTATCTTACTGATTGTGTCTGTAGTACCTCTTATGTAGGGCAGGACAGCTGTTCCATAGGTCTACATATATATATCTTTGGTTATTCGGGTTTTTTCCCATGTAAAATTGGAAGTATCTAGGTGACATTTCGATGAAGTCTCATTCATGATTTTCAGGCTTGTGTCTTCGGCTTTGTGCTTCTCGGAGTAATGTGAGCTTGCAGCTGCTTCTTCCTTTTAACTGCTAGTGGGGGTGTGATTTGATTGGGTGGGGGCTTGGCTGTGTTCTGATTGGGTGGGGGGTGTTCTCATTGGTTGGGGGTTTGGCTGTGTTCTGATTGGCTGGCGGTGTGTTCTGTTCAGGTGGGGGCTTGGTTGTGCTCAGGTTAGTCTTAGTTGCTGGGGGATTTGAGCTGGTGAGCTGTGATCCTGTTGTTTGGCTTCGCGTTCGTGGTTGTGTCACATCTTCATGGTGGGCATTTGGACAAATCCAAACAACTCGCTGTCTGGAGAGCCGAAACACAGACCACCCTCAAGACAGACACACACACCAACAAACTCAGAAAACTACAACAACGCCAGAAACAAACTCCTCCCCCTCACAGCCACACATGAAACAAACAGTGCACAACATCTCTGATAAGATCCTCACCGAAGCCAAAACCAATGTCCTTTCGAAAGGATTCAACTTTGCTGTCGCTCCCAAACACATCCCCACTGAAACCATCATATGCAGAGTTGAAACCAGCCTGACCAAAACCAACCCTGATGATGCTAACAGAATCAGACTCAAAATCACCAACATCCTCTGCACTAGCAAACCACCCAAAAGCAACTTATCCAAAGAAGAACAAACTGCACTACTTAACCTGAAAGAAGACACCAGCATAATAATCCTACCAGCAGACAAGGGCAACGCGACAGTGGTTATGAACACATCTGACAACCAAACCAAGTTAACCAACCTACTCCAAGAACCCACATACAAACCCTTAAAGACAGACCCCACCACCTACATAGAAAAAACCACCAGATCCAAAATAAAAGCCTCCCCCATCAGCGAAGAAATCCAGCAAAGAATCATACCCAGAGAGAAATCATCCAGATGCCCTAAGCTTTATGGTCTCCCCAAGATACACAAAGAAGGAACCCCACTTAGACCAATAGTCAGCTCCATAGGCTCACCTCTACAAAACCTAGCCAAATTTCTCACCAAACAACTACAGCCCTATGCAGAATCCATCAACTCACATGTAAGAAACTCATTCCAGTTCATCGAGATCATAAAGAAACAAAACTTACAACCCAGCGACCTACTAGTGAGCTTCGATGTCATATCCCTCTTCACCTAGTGCCTATAAAAGAAGCCTTGACAGCCATCCAAAACAAATACAACCCCCCAAGCACATCCCAGATCTGACCAACCACTGCCTATCCAATACATACTTCACCTACAATGGACAAAAATACAAAAAAATAGAAGGAGCACCCATGGGATCACCCCTCTCACCTGCCATCGCAAACCTCTACATGGAACACTTTGAAACACAAGCTCTAGAAATATATGATCACAAACCCAAACTCTGGTTCAGATATGTGGATGACACCTTCATAATCTGGCGACACGGGAAAGAAAAGCTGAACAACTTCCTCACACACCTCAACAGCCTACACCCCAAAATACAATTCACCATGGAAACAGAAGCTAACAATCAACTTCCCTTCCTAGATGTATACAAAAAATCCAATGGCTCCCTAGGACACACCATGTACCAGAAGAAAACAAATACAAACCGCTATCTACACGCACTGTCACACCACCACCCAGCACAGATCAATTCCGTAGCCAAGGCACTCATCTCCAGAACAAAATGTTTAGCCGACGAGCAACACCTAAAAACCGAACTACACACTCTCACTAACGTACTAACAGCCAATGGATTCCAAAGAAAGGAGATTACCCACCTAATCCAAAAAGAAACCCCAACCAAAATCCAAGACAGAGAACAAGAGAACGGCAAAGCCCTCCTCCCATATATAAAAGGCACTACAGACAAAATCAGCAAGATCCTCCAAAAACACAACATTAAAACAGCATTCTGCACAAACAGAAAAATATCCACCATCCTAAGAAACCCTAAAGACAAAATCGAGTTAGAAAACCAAGGAGTATACGAAATGCCTTGCACAGCCTGTCCCACCATATACATCAGACAAACTAACAGAAGAATAAGAGCACACATTGAAGAACACAAGAACTCAATCAAAAAAGAAGAACCGACCTCTTCCCTGGTTCAACACCTCAAAGCCACAGGACATGAGATTAACTTTAAAAATACCAGAACTATCGCCAAAACCGAACACTTCAACAACAGAATAATCAGAGAAGCCATAGAGATAGAAAAACTCCCACACAGCATGAATAAATGAGATGATACCTCCCGCCTACCAGCCATTTGGAAACCCGCCCTCATTAACAAATGAGTACCTAACATGAAGAATGACACCAGACCAACACCCATGAGGGCTACACAAGATGCTACCACCACACTTCCACGTAGAAAGCAGACTCACATCCACACAGAAGATGATACACGACCACAGACGAGAAGCCGTACCACAGCTGCATCACTACCCACTTCAAACCCCTCCAACCCATACATGAAGCGAACTGACGCCCACCATGAAGATGTGGCACGACAACGAACGCGAAGCCAAACAACAGGATCACAGCTCACCAGCTCAAATCCCCAGTAACTAAGACTAACCTGAGCACAACCAAGCCCCCACCTGAACAGAACACACCCGCAGCCAATCAGAACACAGCCAAACCCCTACCAATCAGAACACAGCCAAACCCCCAACCAATGAGAGCACACCCCCATCCAATCAGAACACAGCCAAGCCCCCACCCAATCAAATCACACCCCCACTAGCAGTTAAAAGGAAGAAGCAGCTGCAAGCTCACATTACTCCGAAAAGCGCAAAGCCAAGACACAAGCCTGAAGATGATGAATGAGACTTCATCGAAACATCGCCTAGATACTTCCAATTTTACATGGGAGAAAACCCAAATAACCAAAGATCCACATACAAATACCCGCGAAAACCTCAGAAAACAAATACACACACACACGCACACAATTGAGAACTATTACCAAACGTTTGTTCTTGAGCTTTGAAGACAATGGCAACATTTGTTCTCCCAACTCACAATATTTGCAAGTTAAACAACTGTAGAAGAAAGATTAAAATGTAAAAAGAGGATGTGAGATAAGAAAACAAGATTTCTTAAAATTCGTCAATGTTTCCACTCTAGTTCCATCCATATTTAAAGAAGAATGAATTGTACAATCTTTCTTTGTTGAAAGTGTATTTGGACCAAAATGGAGACATAGGAACAGATCTGCACATTATTAGTAGGGTGTTTCTGCCCAAGGAGGATCCCATCAACAAGGAATTGGGGAGTTTTGAAAGGCAGAGAATTATAATCAACCAAGATGTTTTGTCACAGCTAAAGCTGCTGAACAAGGTGAGGAAAATATTGATACAACCCCCCCGCCAAAGACTTACAATCCATTTCAAGTGGGCTAAATCTAGTCAAAAGGGTGGGTAACCTTGACTGGGAATTGAATGTGTGGAGTAAAACATCTATAATTTTCTTAGACAGATAGGGAGTTTTCAGATCTATTGACCAAGAGATGCTATAATGCTGAATACTGTTATAACTTGATTCAGCTATTTCCAAAATGAGATTTGGAGTGATTATTCCTTAGGACACAAATCTCTGCCATTTTATATGCAGTTTAATATCTCCATAAACCCGGTGAGAGAGGGCATCATATCAGTTGTGGTATGCTACCAGTTTGGACCGGTTTACTTGAACCTGTAGTAAAAAAAATGCCTGGGATCAGCTGAGAGGAAGAAAACAATCCTCCGAAGGTCAGCTGAGAGGATAAAAGACTGAAAAGTGCATGGGAGGGTGGGAGGGTCACTTCTTTACCCTCTCAGCTGATTGACTTTTAGGGGTGCATATGTTAGGGGTGCACGTACGTACACGATCTCCCACTGAACCAGTAGTGTCTAAGGTAGGATCCCACTACTGCCTCATAGGCTGAGGATTTTGGTGTTACTAGTTTCAGTTTCACTAATTTCTTCTCTTCAAATATCAAAGGTGAAGGCAATTCTGTGGATCGGGACCTGAGTTCAAGTTTGGGCTCAATCTGATGAAATGGAATCAAAATTGGATGGAAGTCTTGTTGGGAAATAACCTTAATAAGCAAATATTTCTCTGGTCTTTTAGAGTTGTCAGCAAAAAGGGAGTGGGGGAAGTAGTACATTCCTTAAATGCTTTCATAGATAATTGCTAGGTGGCCAAAAGTGTCAGGGCTCTAGCATTGATTGATGACACTTGGCTTTAGATGTGTCCCAGTGGAGAATGTGCCCCATTCGAATGGGGGTGGATGCTAGAGCCCTGACACTTCATATTGTCCTGATTGGAGTCAGGAGTCTCCCAAAATTGCAGGCTCATGGTTGGGGAGGACCATCAAGGAGGTCCAAGGCTTTCGGTTCACATTATATAACAATGACTGGTCTGGTTCCGGTTTTGCGTGGCTTCGGCGGCAGCAGGAATTTGCGACTCTCCGCGATTCCTGCTGCGCTCGCCCCCAAGGTGCCCCCGATCCAAATGGGTCTGGGGGATATGGCTGCCCTCTAGAGGCAGCCGAAGATAGAGGGGATCCGGACAGGGGTTTGGGGGAGTCGCAGACCCCCTCCCCAGCCGGAAAAACCCCTTTTTCCCAAGGTGGTGGAGCGGCGGTCAGTAATGGCCGCCACAAAGAAGCCTGCAGCCGGGTAAGATTTGTGCTGGAGGAAGCAGGAGAAGTGAAAGTGCTGGCTGAACCGGGACAATAAGAAACTTTTTACCATGGAAACTGAATTGCTTGAATTCTTTGAAGGATACATTGTTTCCCAAAGAAGGTTGGAAAGCGGCGAAGAAAGCTGTCAAGGGAAAGTTTTTTTTTCTTCACTCTCCCTCCCCATAGAAACAGCAGACGGAGATCTGGAAAATCTACTTGGGCACTGAAGGTAATCCAATTTGAAATTTAAAGCCAAGGGATAAAGGATTTCTGGACACTGGATTTAAAAACTTAAAATTCCTTCTAGTTTTTACAAGGGGAAGGGAAGAGGTAAAGACTTATTATAAGATTGTACTGAAGGAGACTGCTTTGAGCCTATAAGAACAGGAATAAAAGACATTAAGACTTCTAGAAGATCATCTTGGAACTGTGTATTTGAATTCTACCCTAGGAGGAGAAAATATAGAAAGAAGAAAGTGCTAAATGAAAATGTTTGCTCTGATTTGGTTTGCTTTGTGACTTTGAGATTTTTGTGAACCTTTGTTAAAAAAGGTGGGGGGACTAAAGATATTAGGGTTGCTTCAAAAAAGAAAGAAAGGAAAAATGGCATTATCTTTTGAAGGACTACAAATGGAATTTCAAAGACTGAAAGAAGAAGATAAGGGCTCTTCTGGATCTATTTTTCACTTTTTAGAAATGATGATTGCTACTTATCAAGAAATACGACAACGACAGGAAGGCTGGGATGAAGGAGAAGAAGCCATCTTTAATGGACAAATACACTTAGTGGAGGAAGAAAAGCGAAAGGGGGGCAAGGAAAAGGTGAACTTAGAACTTAAAAAAGCAACCAAGAGAAAGAAAAATGAGATGAAAAAGCGATATGATGTCAGAAAGCAACAGAAAAGAGAAATACAACAAAGAGGGAAGACTAAGAGAGTGAAATTTGAGAGATGGGGGGGGGGTCAAAAAGCTAGAATGGATAAGAAAGAAAGGGAAAAAGGAAAGAGAAGTCATTAAGGCTTTAAACAAAATGCTAAAAAACGATTTATTTTCAGAGATAAGGGGTAAGATAATTTTATAAAAAGGATTCTGCAAAAGTACATAAGAATGTATTTGAAGCTGAGTTAGAAAACCAGAATATTATATGATTTAAAAATGTATTAAAGGGAAGCCATGATTTAATTATAGAGTTTAATTTCTTATGAAATATTATTTTTATTGTTTAAGAATTAATAATAGAATCTAATTTCCTATGAAATATTGTTCTTATTATATTATAAATTTAATATTCCTTTTTCTTTTTTTTAGTTTTATTATTACTTATTAAATTCAATATTATTTGTTTGTTTTATTATTTTGAAATGTAATACTTAGAATATATGGAGGAGAATCAGTACAGAAAATATGTATTATTTTAAGTGTTATTTAGGGGAAAGATAAAAAGTTGTCATACTTCAATCTGGGTTTATAGGAGAAATATTGTATTAGATAGAAAGGATAAGTAGGTGATTGAAAGAAAACGGACCAAAGATGCAAATATAATTATTTAATCGAGATGGAATAAATAAAATAGAATCAAAAGAATGACTAGGAGAGAGAAAATATATGGAAAATAGAGAATGTTAAATAAGATATGAGATAGTATATTAAGTGAGTATAAACTTTGATTGATGTCTGTATAAAAAGAGTTAACCCGGGGTAAGCCACCTTCCAAAAAGAAGTTTTATGTATTTATGTTTTGTGTAATGTTTGTTTAAGTTTGACAGGATGTGGCAGAATACTAATGAAATTTTATTCAATGAGTATATAATTTTAAGGCAGAAGAAGTGTGATTAAATAGAAGGAAAGGGAGTAATAAAGAGAAGTTTGGAAAAGATATGAAGTTGATTAGATAAGATAAATATATAGAAATGTGATAATTTGGAATTATCTTCTTTTTAAATAAGATGGTTTATATGTTTCTTTTAGAAAAGATATTTTATGTTACTACATCCTATGTTTTGTTTGTGTGTGTAAAAAAAAACTAATAAAGTTTGTTCAAAAAAAAAAAACTATGACTGGTCTGATGTGAGCTTATTTATTCAATTTCAAGGGAAATGTTACTTAGGTTTTGGCATTGGCTTTTAAGAATGCCCTTCATCTGAAAATCCCTTGCATCAGAGGTGGTATTCAGCAGGTTCTGATCAGTTCTGGAGAATCGGTAGTGGAAAATTTGAATAGTTCAGAGAACCAGCCAATACCACCTCTGACTGGCCCTGCCCCATCTATTCTCTGCCTCCCGAGTCCCAGCTGATTGGCTGGGTCTTCTTTTGTTGCCCTGCACAAGAGAACGGAGCTGGAAAGCAGGTTAGTGGGGTGGGGAGGGAATGGGATTTTCCAGTAATCTTCCCCAGGAATGGGAAGAGAAGGGAGATTTTACCTTCCCCAGGAGTGGGAAGGGAAGGGAGACTTTTCCTTCCCCTCCCATGCCCACCAAGCCACACCACACGTACCAAGCCATGCCATGCCCACCAAGCCATACCCGCAGAACCAGTGGTAAATTTTTTTGAATCCCACCACTGCCTTGCATGCAAATTTTTATTTGGATTGTTAACTATCTTAAGCCACTCTGGGATTCTCCAGACTTATAATGAATATAGGTGTGCATTTCCCTGTTAGCTTGTGTCATCTAATTGTATCGGGTACCTTGTATTGGATACCTTGTGTTGTATATCACTTTCCCACACAGAGCTCTCACTCATGACCCCACGTGGTGCATCGGAAGATCCCTGACTCACCCTTTTTGATGGACACATCTTCACCTCCATCTTATCTCATTTTAGAAATTAGTCTGTAATTTTAGAAATTAGTCAGTTTTACTTTTAATTAACCAGCATGGTAGCCGTATAAATTGATCAAATAAATATACAGATGAGGAACATCATGTTTAAGGTTGACAGCCTTTACTTGTAAAGAATTTTTCCTTTGTATCTTAACTAGGAGATCATTTTGAACTGTTTTCAAAAAGGAGTTTTGCAATCCAGAAGAAACCATTCTACATCTTACCAATCAGACGTTTCTTTTTTAATCACAGTTTTAATTTACTGCATTTTTTGGAGTATAAGACACACTTTTTCAGCCTCAATGTGCTACATTTTCTGCCCATTCTGATTCCTGCCACTTGGAATGGCTCAAAAATGGGGCACGCGGAGACAGCAATAGGCTATGTCAATCCCTGCAGCCTGAAACAACTGATTATAGGGAGGCCGATCCAACTGACAATCAGCTGCTTATGCTAATCAGACTGTGCTGAAGCTGTTTGCTGCAAGGAGGCAAATTGCTGGGAGGCAGAGGCAGATTTTTTTTTTCTTGTTTTCTCCCCAAAAGGTAGGTGGGTCTTAAACTTTGGAGCATCTTATACTCCAAAAAATGTGGTATTTTAAATAAATTAAAAATAAATACAATTTTAAATAAATGCATTGATGTATAAAATATACATCAATCAATCATTTAATTAGTTAATCTTGATAAAGTTCACAAATGGAATAGAAATGTAATACATCTTTTACAATAAAGTTTAATCTAAAATTTAAAATAAGTGGATATCTTATTTTAAATCATGCATATATGAAGAATGGAGGAATGCATGTGAATTACACTATGAGGAGGAACTAAGTGTGACGATGTTTAATTTTTTTCTCATTTCATCCCTCCAGACTTTATTAAGTAGAAAGGCCCCAAGAAAAAAAAGAAAAAAAAAGAAAAAAAGAAAAGCTCAGTATTTGTAAACAGCAATGGATCATGACCAGTATTTCCTAGCCGTACCACAGATAACAACAATGATCTAATACATATCGATTTTACAGAAGACAATGTTGTAAAAGCACTACGCAATCTAAAACCATCTCTGTCTATTGGACCTGATGGAATATGTGCCTACTTCTTAAAAAAGCTATCCACTGCCATAGCCAAACCTCTAAGCATAATCTTTGAAAAATCTTTCAGGACCAGCTCCTTGCCCAACCTATGGTCACAAGCCACAGTCATCCCCATCTTCAAAAAGGGAGACCCAAGCCTAGTTGAAAATTACAGACCAATCTCCTTATGCTGCGTCACCTGTAAAGTCATGGAATCAATTATTAACCAATCATCCACTTAGAGACAAACAACCTACTTTCCAATAAACAATTTGGTTTCAGAAAAAAACTATCCTGTAATCTGCAACTCTTACACTGCAAAAAACATATGGACGACACAACTCGACCAGGGCAAAGCAATAGACGCAATCTACATAGACTTCTGTAAAGCCTTTGATTCAGTGGTACACGACAAACTACTCCTAAAAATAAAATCCTATGGTATCTCTGGACAACTGAATAACTGGATAGAAGCATTCCTGGCAAACAGACAACAAATGGTCAAAATTGGGAGCGTCCTATCAAATTCTATACCTGTCAATAGTGGAGTCCCCCAAGGCAGTGTTCTAGGACCAACTCTCTTCATACTCTACATAAATGACCTCTGTGATCATATTAAGAGCAATTGCGTTCTTTTCGCTGATGATGTAAAGCTGTTCAATACCACAGACAATACTGCTACCCTACAAAAACATCTTGACTATGTATCAGAATGGTCAAACAAATGGCAACTTCAAATCTCAACAAATAAATGCTCTGTCTTACATATTGGCAAAAAAATCAGAAAATAAAATACAAGCTGAATAGTCAAGATCTTGTTGATGACCCAAGCTCTGTAAAGGACCTTGGAATACTCACCTCTAATGATCTAAGTGCTAGAGCCCACTGCAACTACATAGCCAAAAAGGCATTAAGAGTTGTTAACCTAATCCTACGTAGCTTTTTCTCTGGTAATATCACACTACTAAACAGAGCATACAAAACATTTGCTAGACCAATACTCAAATACAGTTCATCAGTCTGGAACCCACATTACGTATCTGATATTAGCACAATTGAGAAAGTCCAGAAATATTTCACAAGAAGAGTTCTCCACTCCTCTACTCGTTGTAGAATACCTTATGCCACCAGACTTGAAATTCTAGAACTAGAAAACCTTGAATTACGCCGTCTTCGGTCTGACTTAAGCATGGTATATAAAATCATACATTGCAATGTCCTACCTGTCAATGAATACTTCAGCTTCAACCATAACAACACAAGAGCACACAATAGATACAAACTCAAAGTTAACCGCACGAAACTTGATTGCAGGAAATACGACTTCAGCAATAGAGTGGTTAATGTCTGAA